>NW_026652289.1:20771742-20831802 GCF_009828535.3 Hylobates moloch | reverse complement strand
TTACACTGTTGGTGGGACTGTAAACTAGTTCAACCATTGTGGAAGTCAGTGTGGCGATTCCTCAGGGATCTAGAACTAGAAATACCATTTGACCCAGCCATCCCATTACTGGGTATATACCCAAAGGACTATAAATCATGCTGCTATAAAGACACATGCACACGTATGTTTATTGCGGCACTATTCACAATAGCAAAGACTTGGAACCAACCCAAATGTCCAACAACGATAGACTGGATTAAGAAAATGTGGCACATATACACCATGGAATACTATGCAGCCATAAAAAATGATGAGTTCATGTCCTTTGTAGGGACATGGATGAAACTGGAAACCATCATTCTCAGTAAACTATCGCAAGGACAAAAAACCAAACACCGCATGTTCTCACTCACAGGTGGGAATTGAACAATGAGAACTCATGGACACAGGAAGGGGAACATCACACTCTGGTGACTGTCGTGGGGTAGGGGGAGGGGAGAGAGATAGCATTAGGAGATATACCTAATGCTAAATGACAAGTTAATGGGTGCAGCACAACAATATGGCACATGGATACATATGTAACAAACCTGCACATTATGCACATGTACCCTAAAACTTAAAGTATAATAATAATAAAAAATAAAATAAAATAAAAGAAGAAAAGAAAATTTGAAAGCCAGAGGAAAATAAATAAATAAATAAATAAATAATAAAAAGGACTTCTTCCAAAATACCATTGAAAAACTACACCCAGATGTGTGAATAGGGAGATACTTTCTGGAGGGAATCTAAGTAACAAAATAAGAACTTTATATTTCCTTGACATAGTAACTCAAATTGTAGGGAATTTAAATGTTTAGACACATGTATAAAGACATATATGGTAAAAGTGTAGTAGTTTTGTTGTTTTTCTTGTTTCTGTTCATTGACAAAGTAAAAATAATCTAAATATCTATTAATAGATTAGTTAATTATAATGACTTTATACAACAGAATGTTACTTAAAAAGAATCTGAAAGACTTATGTGTATTAAAATGGTTCAAAATAGATTCACTGAAAAGAGAAAAAAAAAAAAAAACAAGAAGTTGCATTGATCAATACATGTTTCCCAGAAGCTAAGATTCTCTATGATTTGTTGGCAAATGTATGTTTTGTAATAGTCAACCAAATTCTATCACAGATGCAGCTTTTGTGTGCTAGAATTATTTGACCCTGCAAGAACTGATTTATTTTTAATTATATATATATATAATTATGCCACATTTTTGACTTGTGAAACATGCAACATGAATTTTTTCTTGTTGAGGTTTCTATATTTAGACAGCATATTTTTCAGGAAAGTAAAAGGTTTATGTAGTTTTTTAGAAAAAGCAAAAGTTGTGATGTTCTACAGTAAGCAAAAGTTAGTACAGAAACTACTGATTCAAAACATCGATTTGCTAATATTGAGCTTACAGTAGATGTTAGCTGCTGTGTTTTGAAACCTTCATTGCACCACAGTTTTAGACCCTTAGGTTATTTAACAGTAACAGTGGCAACAACAACAAGAACAACATCAAAAATGTATTAAGCCTGCTTCTGTGCCTAGCACCTTATTGCCAGTCTCAAGTTTAATTCATATCCCAGCCCTATGAAGTAAGGCTATTATTATTCCCATTTTATATATAAAGAAACTTAGTCCCTGAGAGATTTAGTCATTTCTCCAGGAACGTGCAAGGAGGAGTGAGTAAAAGAGATCAACTGCAAGCCAGCGGGACCCTGGAGCTGAAGCCTTCACCTAGATCTCCCTCCCTCTTGTTCCACTTTCCTTATCACTTCTCTTTCTACATATGATGTGGTTCATCTATAACATGGTTTGGATTTGCGCCCCTGCCCAAATCTCATGGCAGTTTGGAGGAGGGGCCTGGTGGGAGGTGACTGGATCCAGCCACCTTCCACTTAGTGAGCTGCTTATGGAGAGATCCACATGTCAGGAAATTAACGGTGGCCTGAGCTAAGAGTGAGCAAGAGACCCTGACTGAGAGCTACTAAGCTAAGCCACAGCTAGATCCCTGACCCACAGAAAATGTGACCCAGTAGATGCTGTTTTAAGCTGAAATATTTGGAGGTAGTTTGCTACGCAGCAGTAAAAAATAATAAACACACAGAAATACATAAATAATGATCCATGCATTTTGCTTAGATAATAAAACACATACATTTCCTTCCTAATTTATTAAGATTTGTATTTTTAAATAAGTGATCAAACCACAAGGATTTTATATCTAATTTTCAGTCCAAGGGAAACTTGCTATAAACAGAACACCTGGTTAAATGAGTAGTTTATATAACAAATTGTTTAATCAGGAGAGGATTCAAAATATTAAATCCTTATACATATCTAGTGCTCTATAGTCTCTAAAGGTCATTCACACGTAGTATTTCTCTAAACCTTTTATAGCCTTGTAATGCAGATATTAATTTTATTTACAGGTGAAAATAAAACTCAAAAACTGTGATCTCATGCATACACAATTCACACATTTTTCCCTTAGAACACCTTAAGCCCCATCTTTATCCAACAAACTCTTCAAGCTTCAAAATCCAGTTTTACTCTATCTTCCTCTTAATTCATCTCCTGACTCCCATTGCTATAAACGGAATGCTCATGGCACCCTAAAATTCATATGTTGAAACCCTAACCTGCAATATGGTGGTATTAGGAGGTAGGGCCTTTGGAAAGTGATTAGGATTAGATGAGCTAAAGAGGATGAACCTTCCATGAATGGGATTAGTGCCCTTATGAGAGTTCTAAGAGAGCTTGCCTCTTTCTACTCTCCTCCATGTGAGGATACAATGAGAACTCAGCCATCTACAACTGGGAAGAGGGCCCTCACCAGAATAGGACCATGCTGCCATTCTGATCTTGAACTTCCAGCCTCCAAAACCCTGAGAAATAAATTTCTGTTGTTATAAACTACACAATTTATAGTATTTTGTTATAACAGCCCAAACTGACGCCCTGCAGAGTTCATATATCCCATCATTTGCATGTACATATTTTTCTTGACCTTTCACAGTCTCACAATCCCTCTTCCATGGTGGAAACTTCTTTACTGGCTGGAAGCTTCTCTTAGGCAGGAGCTATGCAATATTCTTTTTCATATCCTCAATACATTACAATACCTGAGATAGCAAGTGCTTAGTAAATGAGTCTTAGATTATTGAATAAAGCATTAAATCTGGCATTTTTAATGGAGTGGTATTGCTTCCAAGGGGACAAGAATTGATTCTTGGGGAGAAGGTCTTTAAAAACTTACATACGGCCGGGCGCAGTGGCTCACGCCTGTAATCCCAATGCTTTGGGAGGCCGTGGTGGGCGGATCACGAGATCAGGATATCGAGACCATTCTGGCTCACTTGTCTCTATAAAAACACAAAAAATTAGCCGGGCATGGTGGCAGGCACCTGTAATCCCAGCTACTCAGGAGGCTGAGGCAGGAGAATTGCTTGAACCCAGGAGGAGGAGGTGGCAGTGAGCCAAGATCTCACCACTGCACTCCAGCCTGGGTGACAGAGCAAGACTCCATCTCAAAAAAAACAAAACAAACAACAAACAAAAACAAAAAAATACAACATACACAATATACAACTATGAATGTCTTACAGTCCATAAACAGGTATACAGTATGATTAAAATTTTAATGACACTTAGCTAATTAGGAAAAACATCTAAAAAGACTAATTCTTAGAAGGGCAACAATGAAAAAAGTTGAAAAATATTGCATTAAATGAGCCATGTAAATTCAGGAGGTAGGACTCGCACACTGATTTTTCTGATTGAGCCAGATGTCATTTCCTTTATGCCATCATCTCTTTAGCAATTAAAAGAAAAAACAAAGGTAATTCAGAAGGTATTTTATATGAAGATATTTCTTTGTGTTTTATTTTGTCTTTTGGTTTCCTCAACCACTCAAAATTTGCTAAGCTTTTATACATACACATACACATGCACTATATATACAGCTTATTTAGATGAACCCTAATGATGTGGCTAATCCACTTTACATGATGAGCAAGCCAATATAAAGTTTATCTTTATTTGTATTTAATCATTTAAGTTTAAACACAATCATATGGGCCAGGCTTTGCAGATGCCTTTTTTGCTATGTAGGGAGTTGACGATGGTAATTATCTGATTTGCTGCAACAAAGTTAACCTCAGCTGAGGATTTCCAGCCCATTAATAATCACCTACAGTTTGCAGCGCAAATGGATCTCCCACTGTCAAATCGGATTAGTGCTTTCCTTGGCCTTTTTGAATTATTCCCTGACAAAAAATCAATTGGTAGAACCGCATTACAGCTGTCTGTCATCCATTTGAATCAGCTTCATCATGACCGTTTGTCAGAACTAGTGCCAAATACCTTAGAAAATTTGACAAGATAATGGTAATGGCTGTTCAACATTCAGTGTATGGAAGATTTGTGCAGCAATCTCCATCATAAAACATTAACACTACTGAATACCTATTGTGAATTATTACATGTAAAAAGCAGAACTCAGTATTTGCTCTCTGGAATCTAAAAATGTGTGTGAACTTCAGCTAAACAATGAGGGAGAACACTTAGATCCAATTTATAGGAGCCAGAGGCAAAACATACACAATGAATGTGCAGGTTTATGAGAATGAACATGTTTCCTTTTTAAATTGATTTAAAAATTTTTAAAAAAACCACTAATCTATTAAAGCAATTCCCAGGTAGTGTGAAACATCCAATGAACTTTTACACTTTGTATGGCATATTGTTAATGATTCGTAAATATTTTTGACTGATTAAATCATTTTCATTAAATTGATCTGTGTTAAACAGTTTACCCTTTCCTTTGAAATCATGTCTTCTGGTTGAAAAGCTAAGAAATCAGTATTTTTTTTAAAAAATTTTAAATAAGAATTCTTGTTCTGTGACTAAATAAAAGTGTTGGGATTTAAGAAGGAAAAGTGAAAATCAATGTTAAGTATTTCAGAACTGTAGCCTTATGCAAGAATGTACAACTCACTGTCCCCTATTCACAGTAAGGCCCAGTTTACTAACATCAATTACTTAGTTTTCCCTCCCTTACAGTCTGCTGGCAGAGAAGCAAGCAGGTTCAAACACACACTCTGTTAGGGATAGTATACAATTTCCAGAATATTAACCAACATGTTCTTGGTGGTGGTGTTTTTCCCCCTAAAATGGCTTTTATCCCACATCCCTTCCTCCTTGTCCAGGCTGCTTTTGTCTCAGGGAAAGCATGATATAGCAAGAGAAAGAAACAGCCTGCCTTTGCTTTAAAAATGTACAAAGTCCCTCTTCTGGAATAAACCAAAGGGACTCCTGTGTAGGAAAATACGCACAAGTGGGAAAATATGTGAGAATGCGAAGGAGAGATTTTGAATTCGAAAGATGTGATAAACATTCCCAGGATAGGAGCAGCAGAAATTTAGAGGAGAAATAAAAGCTGAGTAGATGCTGTGAGTCCCTGAGTAAGGACACTTGCCCACCCAGTCTTTTAATGTGAGCTTGGGAAGAGGGGAGGCAGAAAGGGCTTAAGGTGTCTGACAGAAACTACCTGTCATAAGGCTGGGCACAGTGGCTCACGCCTGTAATACCAGCACTTTGAGAGGCCGAAGCAAGCTGATCGCCTGAGGTCAGGAGCCTATCCAACAGGGTGAAACCCCATTTCTACTAAAACTACAAACAAATTAGCCAGGCATGGTGGCGTGTGCCTGTAATCCCAGCTACTAGAGAGGCTGAGGCGGGAGAGTCATTTGAACCTGGGAGGTGGAGGTTGCAGTGAGCTGAGATTGTGCCACTGCACTCCAGCCTGGATGACAGAGTGAGACTCCGTCTCAACAACAACCACAAAAAAGAAAAATAAACAAAAGAAAAGAAACAAAACTACCTGTCGTAGACTGTTTGAGTGGCAACTAAACGCCATAAATGCCACCATTTCCTGGTGCCTTCTCACTGTGTCCTCACACGGTGAAAGGAACAAGGCATCTCTCTGGTGCCTCTTTTATAAGGACATGAATCCCATCTATGAGGGCTTTGTCTTCATTCTCTAGTGAAAGAAATTTTTTCTTCATTCTCTAATGGAAACCTCCCAAAGACCCCTCCCCTAATATCACATTGGTGATTCGGTTTCAACAAATGAATTTGGGGGAGATATAAACACTCAGACCATAGCAGGATTTTTCTCGATTTGCCCTTTTTCCTGGGTAGGATTTCCAAGAAGCAATGAAACCCCAGAGGACAAATGCCTGTGGGATGTATCAAGGCAGACAGACTGAGCAGCGTCAAATAATTCCCGGTGCCTCAGCAGGAGCTGCAAAATCAACGGGTTTCCCCGTCCCTGAATGTAGCCTGAAATGGGAAAGGACATCAGATAATGTCACAGAGGGTCCTGAAGTCCAGTGTAGGGCAAGGGAGTAGTAGAATGATCTCAAACTGTCAAGAAGTCCAGGCTGGGCGTGGTGGCTCACGCCTGTAATCCCAGCACTTTGGAAGGCTGAGGCAGGCAGATCATGAGGTCAGGAGATCAAGACCATCCTGGCTAACACGGTGAAACCCTGTCTCTACTAAAAATATAAAAAATTAGCCAGGCACGGTGGTGGGTGCCTGTAGTCCCAGCTGCTCGGGAGGCTGAGGTAGGTAGGAGAATGGGGTGAACTCGGGAGGCGGAGCTTGCAGTGAACCGAGATAGCGCTACTGCACTCCAGCCTGGGTGACAGAGCAAGATTACGTCTCAAAAAAAAAAAAAATAAGTCCAGAAACACCTTACAGATAGAAAAGCAAAAGAACACAGTAGTAATCCTAACAGACCAAAATTTGTAATCCGTTCATAATTCATAGGACAGGTGATGACAGAGGACAGGAAATGCCATCTGCACCCCTTGTCTGACCTCGTCACCCTTCCTTGACAATCACCAACCTATAGTTTCTTTCACAAGAATTTTCACAGTGATTTCACAATCTTTCCTTTCCTTTTTTTTTTTTAATAAGAGTAGACCTATGGGTAAAGAATGGGTTCTGTCTTCTCTCATTCATTCTCTGATGTAAAGGAACGTCAGATCCAACTGATCTCATTCATAACAAATGTTCTAAGCTTTCATGCAAATAACTACCATCCTGTCCTTTATTTATCAACTTCTTCCTGACCTGCAGGTACTGGACAGTTACTCAAAAAGGGAAAATATAGGAAAAGGAAGAGTTAAGACTGGGCAATGCTTTTTAGGCATGCTTTACCTCTATAACAAAGATTATAACAAAAGTGAAGAATGAGAACACAGATTTTGTTTTGAAAATTTTCAATAGTTTGTGCAAATTTCCAAAGGAAGAAAAAATTAATGTAACCATCTTACTCAGGAAAGGTCACTCTGCCTAATAGGGGAAAAAAATGTATATGTGACTTGAGCTGTCTGTTAAACAGAAACATAAAGTCTGTTAAACGTAAATGGGGGAAATGTACATGTTAGTGTGAAACATAATTTTTTGTTTATTTGTGATAGAAGTAATAATAATTTACTAAGCATTATTAAAATTTAAGAAGAAATGAGTTTGTTCTGGGTTATGAAAAACAGAACTCAGAAAGATTCTACATGTCATACCAGCAGGCAACAGAGCATTAACAAATACAACTGTCCAATAACTCACAAGCTCTACTTCCTTTATTTTTTTTCTGTTTTCCAGGTGTCCCCTTCATAGAATTTCTCATTCATTGATGTGGTCCAATACCATATCATCAATCCCTGTGTCCCTGAAGCAAATTCATCAAGTAATCCACTATGCTCAAAGTGGGTATAAAATATTTTTATTTATCCACAGAAAGTCTGGATCATTCTACAGATTTCTTTGTTTACTTCCTCAGACACCCCACTCCTACCCATTTTTGGAAAAGTGTACATAACATGGAATCAATTTTCACATTCTATCCTTTCTTCTAGGTAATGACAGGGCCAGTTTACAAAAAAGTGTGTTCATTTCCTCCTTTCAGAGGCTCCACATTGAGCCCAGGTGCAGAACATGTGCCCTCATCATGCCAATATCCTTCTGCTGTAAGGGGTGGAGTGGAGCGAAGCCATGCGCTAAGATCAGCCCAGGGCGGGTGTTCATTTTCTCAGGCTCCCTTTGTCCACTGCTCTCTCAAACTCCCTTTAAAGCATGACAAGTAAAAATGGTGAATGTTTCTTTCTGACCAATTTTTTAAAAAAAATCCCGAATACTTTTTATTTACTCAATTTAAGTTTTAAATACCTAAATTTAGAAACATCTATATTTATTTCTAAATTAGTGTTCTATTTGTTAATACGGTAGCAGGAATTAACAGGATACATGGTAGGTCTTAAAGATGAGAGATTTTCTATCTTAAATGTAGGAATAAATAAACATTTATTGTATAACATATATTTTCAATGAATATTTTGATAAAGTATAATCAGAAATATAAATTCAGTTGTCCTAGAACCATCTGGGTAGCTGAAGATTGACTCTAAAAAGCAACAAATAATAATAATTAACATTTATTAAGCATTCTTCCTAAAGGTAAAAATGTATTATCTCATTTAATCTTCATAATAAACCTATAGTTAGGTACTATTATTTCCTCATTTTGCTGATAAGGAGACTGAGAAACAAAGAAGTTAGGTAAACTTTTCTTACCGTTAGGAAGAGAGAGAGCCTGGACTCAAATCCCTATCATCTTGTTCCACAGACTATATTTAACTAGAGTGCCACTAATATAGAACAAGTCAAGGCCTTCAGCTGATGCATCAATAAGACCAATAAGATAAAGAGGCAGAAGATGGACATACAGGTGATTGGTAGATAGGTAGGTAGGTAGGTAGGTAGGTAGGTAGGTAGGTAGGTAGATAGATAGATAGATAGATAGATAGATAGATAGATAGATAGATAGATACTTAGAGAATTGACGGATGGAGAGAGAAGATGATGATGATGATGATGATGATGATGATGATGATGATGATGATGAGAAATTGATGTGGATGCATGGACAGATGGGTGGACAGACAAATGAACAGACAGATGGACAAAAAATAAAAGATAAAAGATTGATCACATCCCTGTTTCCAAGGCTGTAATTCAAGCTGGCCCACAGTTCAAGTTTCACATCACTCTTGGAATTTGTATTTTTTCCATTCAAAACTATCTTCAATTTATTGTGCTAGGAGCCACAGATACAGAGATGTCCAAGAGGCTGATTCTGTCCTTAAGAGTTCACAGTCAGCAAGGGAGGACAGAGAAGAAAATAAATTGCTCTAAACTGCACAGCAAACATAACAGAAGTAAGCCAAAGCCAAAAAGGGAAAAGTAGCGGCAGAAAAGAGAAGGAGAAAAAATTCAAGCGTCTATATGTTGCTCGTACAAAATATCATTCAAAACTGCACTCAAATCTATGTATGTGAAATGTCTAGGCTGATTGAATAGGGAGTTTCCATTTTCAGTCTTTTGGTCAGGCTGGGAACAGTAGACCTGGGGTTGTAAGGTGTACGAAGAGTACAGGAGCCTGGGAAGCCAGTTTCTGTGCAGCGCATTGCTCAGAAGCAAGGATTTGGGCCAGACTAATCTAACTCTTAATTAACTGTCATCTGGCACTTAAGAAATCTGTGGGCTAGGGAAAATTAATGATAGTTCAGTAAATATATACTGATGCTGACCTAAATCTTATTCCTAACTTGAATCATGTTCAGCTCCTTTTAAAAACTGAACATCATTTTCCATCAAATGTCTATTGAGTCTTAATTATAACTCATATTCATGAGTGTTTTCTACGTGTCATGCATTATTTTAGGTACTTCACAAGCATTTTCTCACTGAAAACTCACAAAACCTCTGTTGAATTTCTACCACTCCCTTGAGGAAATTGAGCCACTGAAAGGTAAAGTAGAACGCCCAAGATCCCACAGCTAATAGATGGTGAAGTTGAAATTCAACCCCAGATGGTCAGATTGAAGAGTGTATACTTGAAACCTTCTTACTATAGTGTCCTAGCACCAACAGCATCTTTGTTAACGCATGTTACTCTATTTTAGATCAAATATTTACCCCAGAAGTTACACTGAAAGCATGGGCCACTTCTAAGCTTAGCTAGTTGTAAATAAATACTTTTCAAAGGAAATGATCTAAGATTGTTCCTGTTCATATCACTGAACCAATTCTGGTTTAAGGGATAGCTCAGCAGATACAAGCTCAATGAGTAGTAAGAAAAAAATCTCTATGCAAAAGTTGCTGTCTGATTTAATAGAATTTTTTTATTTCTGTGTATCTCTGTTTAATCTTACTTGGCTTTTAATAGTCCATCAGGAGGAATGATATTCAAACGCTTTCAAATAAATTTTTGTAATATGCACATGTAGATAAGAATATTTCACTAATATCTAATTTCCTTATTTGTTACTATCACCCACTACTTCCTTTCAAAAACACAAAGTTTTCTATGTCAAAGGAGGTGTTTTATTTTTACCATGCTTAGGATATTAGCACAATTGCATCTGTTTTACACAGATATTGTCATATATAATCAGTATTTGTACTAATAATGTAGTCAAAATTATAATATTATTTTATGTTAAAACAGTTTATCACAATAATTGTTAATATTTTCCTTTGAATTGTACTTTCTGCTTGTTTGGAGGCTTTGTGCTACACTCTCTTTATGTGCATAACAAGAGAATAAGTACATTGTTATATTCATATAACAGAATACCAGTCAATGATAAAAAAGAAATGAATTATTAATTCACACAAGGACATAGATATATTTCAGAAACATTTAATGAAATACCTTCAAAAGGCATTTGCTGGAAGAAAACATACACACACACACACACACACACACACACACACACACACACATATACACATTCATACTGCATGATTGCATTCATATGACCTACAAGAATAATCAATTTATGATAATGGAAGTCAGAAAACGGTACTTCTGTGGACAGAGAAAATTGACTCAAAGAGCATATAAGAGATTTTGTGATAAAAATATGTTTATTGGGGTGGTGGTTATGTGGATGTATATAATTGTCAAAGGTAATCTAATTGAACCTTTAAGATTCATGCTTTTATTATTTATGCTTTTTTCTCAAGAAAAATAAATAAAAGGTATGTCTGCAAGAACACGTACACAGTTCTATGAATCCTTTGATAAGGACTGATATATAGATATATTGATAATATATCTATTGATATATTATCTATATCAATATATTGATAATATAGATATACCCGTCTATTTATATCAGTGTTTCTTAACCTTGGCACTACTGACCTTTCGGACCAGATGTTTTTCTCACAGAGTGGGTGGAGAGGGCTGTCCTTTGCATCGCAACATGTTTAGCAGTATCCCTGGTTGCTACCCACTAAATGCCAGTAACATCCCCAGGTTATGACAACCAAATTTTCTTCAGACATTGCCAAATATTTCCTGGGATGGGGTTGAGGGGAATTGACCTAGCTAAGGACCACTGATCTATCTGTATATGTACACAACAAATCCTACCTAATGGAATCTTTACCAGAATGTACGTAGTGATTACCTTTGGGCAATGGGAATATAGACTACTTACATTCTTTTTGTAAACGTGTTCGTGTGTATGTGTTTATACACACATACATATATATCATTTTATCCAAATATAGCATATATAATTTTAAAATCTAAATATCTTAAAAATTAGCAGAATCTTGTGAAAGGAAATTAAATCTTGGGACCCAAACTCATTAAGCCAAAGGAAAAATTTAAGCTGGTAACTGAGTCACACAAACCTGCCTCCCTCTTTGGGTTCCTAAATAAGATGGCTACCAGATGAAAAGCTACATGCCTACCCCATATTTTGCTCTCAAGGAAATTCCTAGTTAGCTCCAAGATCTTTACCCTAAGGTGTTTCTGTTAAGATTTCACCATGGCAATGTAAATTGATAGCTTAGCTTTACAGGTGCTGTCACCCCCCTGCCCGCCAGACACAACTGCACATCTGGTTATTTCCCTGCCCTATTTTGTCTATGTTATCTTATATAGAAATGCAGATCCTCTGCATTTTTCCTATGCCCCATTTGTCTATGTCATCTTAAGTAAAAATGCAGATTCGCGAGCCAGACAAAGGCATGAATGACCATTTTTATACTCCCCCTTTCATGAAAAGTGTGTACTTCTCAATAGTCTCCTCTTTCTCCTTTAAATTTGGAGCCCTTAAAATTATCTTTGGAGACAGGCATAGACCTGCCTCCCAGTCAGGCTCATGTCCTTAACTTTGGCAAATAAACTTCCTAAAATGATTCATACTTGTCATTTTTCTCGATTGACAATCTCTTATGGGAAAATTTAAACACAGTCCATTTCTCTATGTTGCTCATTTGCCGCTCTTTTTTTTTTTTTTTTATCAAGACGGAGTTTCGGTTGCCCATGCTGGAGTGCAGTGGCGCAATCTCGGCTCATTAAAACCTCCACCTCTCAGGTTCAAGGGATTCTCCTGCCTCAGCCTCCCAAGTAGCTAGGAATACAGGTGCACGTGACCATACCCAGCTAATTTTGTATCTTTAGTAGAGATGGGGTTTCACCATGTTGGCCAGGCTGGTCTCGAACCCCTGACCTCAGGTGATCCGCCCACCTCTGCCTCCCAAAGTGCTGGGATTATAGGTGTGAGCCACTGTGCCTGGCCACTTATTTGCCACTCTTGTGTCTCCACCTGACTTCTGCCCATATCTCCATGGACATGGAAGATCATGAGTGGCGGGATGGCTGGAGATGAGATTCTGTAAGGCTCACAGCAGCTGAAGGTGGAAAAAACCACAGAATAAAAGCAAGGACAGAGCAGTTCTGATGCAGCTCTGGAGCCAGGCTCTGGTATTTCCCAAAGTAATGGGGCTCAGAAATGGTTTACGAAGTTGGAATTTGGGGTCATGGTCTGAAAAATGCGAGCAAGTAAAGAACAAATGGGGCAGAAAGAGGATAGATGATGGTGAATCTTCAAAGCTTAGCCTTTGAAGTTTGCTATCTTAAGAGGCAGCTGACCACTTAGAAAATGAGTTATTTCTACTCAATAGAAAAGAAATATTGTGAAAAAATATGCATCTGAAATGAGCATGAGGCCTTCTACATTCATTCAGCACAATTTTGGACCTTTGATTTTGCTCAGGGCTCTCTGTAATACCAATCTGTCTCAGTGCCTGGCCGGTTTCAGATCCTTTTCTGTTTATCTCATGTATCTGGTTCTGAGCTCATCCCTAAGACATCACAAGAGATATTGATTTCTTGACTTCTGGACACGTAGTGTTCCTTACAACATGCCTGTCCTCATCCTCTGAAATTTTCTCCTCTGGTCCTTTTGAGCAACCATCCACTGACCCAATTTAATCCCTCATGACCCTCCTATATCAAACTGCATAAGGGTATAGAACAGGACGGTCACAATGTACCATGGAGATTTTATATCCTCTGTAAAATATAGAAAACGTAACCAAATAAACCCCAAATAAAGCAGATCAACAGTTTTTTAGGTAAAGAAACCTAAAAACTAACCTGTCTACAAAAGGACCAGAGTAAAGTTATCACAGGCATTTGAACCAAAGTGACTCCATTTTGAGTGAGGGCTAGGAAAATGAGGCTGAGACCTGCTGGGCTTATTCCCAGAAAATTAGGCATTCCTAGCCTCTAGATGTTTACTGTTAAAAGAAAAACTAGTAATATTTATTAAACAGACCCATCTTGGGAGTGTTCAGATATCTCGATATCTGGAGAACAAAGGCATTCCTAATTTTGCTTTAAAGATAATATCAATTCTTTAAAAATATAGTATTTAAGAAAATTAATCCTTTATCACAAACCCTTATAGCAAAATACATCTCCCCATATATACAAGTGTTGTTACCTACAGTGAACGCATTCCTCCTCTTACTTTTAGGCACGCCCTACTCTGTCTATGGAGTAGCTGTCCTTTCATCACTTTACTTTCTTAATAAACTTGCTTTTGTTTTGTACTGCAGACTTGCCCTGAATTCTTTCTTGCGTGAAATCCAAGAACCCTCTTTTGGGGCCTGGATACAGACCACTTTCATGTAGCAAAGTGATATGGTTTGGCTCTGTGTCCCCATCCAAATCTCATCTTGTAGCTCCCATAGTTCCCACATATTGTGGTAGGGACCCAGCGGGAGATGATTGAATTATGAGGGTGGGTCTTTGCCATGCTGTTCTCATGGTAGTAAATGGATCTTATGAGATCTGATGGTTTTATGAAACAGGAGTTGCCCTACACAAGCTCTCTCTTTTTGCCTGCTGCCATCCACGTAAGATGTGACTTGCTCCTCCTTGCCTCCTGCCACGATTGTGAGGCCTCCCCAGCCATGTGGAACTGTAAGTCCAATTAAATCTCTTTCTTTTTAAATTGCCCAGGCTCTGGTATGTCTTTATCAGCAGCATGAAAACGAACTAATACATAAAGATTATTGATTTTAGGCAACTTGCTTTTGCTTAGTACATGTTACTAGAAAGTGAGCAGTAAGTTGGAATAACATAAGTTCTGATGACGGTACCCTATCATCTTCATCTTGGGACCTCATAATAGTTACTGCTATCATTTGAAGTAATACAAACACAATAAAGAATTATTTATTTTAATTATCTATAAGGCAGATTTACACAAATGGTACTGGAAATTTAACCTTTCATTTCTTATCTTAACCTATCTAAATAATGAGATCACAAAATGAATCTCTAATTCTCCCCTCAATTCCATTGATCAGTATCAATAATTTTTAATTAGGCAATTTCTCATATGCAGATCTTGCAAGTGTTTATTTAATTAAGTCAGATGGTTTTATCTAGCTGATCTAATTTATAAAAACATCATTTTTAACAATAAGTAGGATTTTGGTAATAGTTTATTGTAGTGATCCACATATTATCTGAAAAAGCTAATCCAAAGAAAAAAAACTAACGTTACTCTACTATATTTTCTGTTTTTGATAAACATAAACTCTTAAAAACTAACATTACTCTATTATCTTTTCTGTTTTCAATAAACACAGACTCTTAAGAACTGATTCAACAATAATGCAGCAAAATTTTTTAAATAATTGTATTCATTAGGGCATTCATAAACTCTTACTCTAATTTCAAAAATCATCATTTTGATTTTCTCTACCACCAAAATGAAAATGTGTTGAATGCTTTATCATCAAAATTACATGTAAAAAAAATCAAGTGTTTAAGGTAATGTTAGAATATATTTCTACACTAAGGTATTATATGGGATTTTTTTAAAAAATAGGTATTTTACAACTCAGAGGAAACTTAGAATTTGAAATATGTATGGAACTCTTTTTTCCTCAAAAATGAGAAATGGGTTATAAAGAAAATGAATAGAAATGCTAATTCAAATATGAAGCTTTTGCTTTTGAAAATCTCCTTGAATGTTCTGTATTTAGGAAAGATGATTTAATATTTCTTGAAATATGTCCTTTAAATAAACTAGTTTATAATGTTCTCACTCTTTATCATATCAAAGCAAAGTAAATCTCAATGCCCTCTAAGGTAATTATTTGCTTGATTAAATCCCAACTACGTGGAATAATTTCAATTTGGACATTGTCTTTCTATGATAATATATAATATTCTAAAACACAAATGCCACAGTTTATCCTGGCCAAACATTTAACTCCGAAACTTTATGCATTTCTGAATTCTAAAATCTCCTTATAACTAATATTACATTCGTTTTATTGAATTCCAAAAATAAATCTAGTTATTGCCAAAATAGTGATTTCCAAATATAATTTATAACCAACAAAATATGATTATGGAAAACTGAAAAGGATCAAATCATTTGATCTTCTAAACAGCTATGAGCTTTTAAGAAAAAAAGTATTATATTTAAAAACAAAAAGATAATCACATTTGAATTGGGTTCTATATATTTCTGATACAATTTAATATTTATAGCTTTTAAACTATAACAGCTCAAATATATTTATATAAAACCATATTATGTGAAAGTAAATATTTCATAATAAAGTCTTTAAATTGCCCCCAGGGAATCATTTCAAAAAATGATATGCTGATTTCTAAACCAGTATTTTATCTGTAAATTGTTTTCAAAGTTGTTTATTGTATTCTGGTTTTTAGATCACGAGGTCAGGAGATCGAGATCATCCTGGCTAACACAGTGAAACCCTGTCTCTACTAAAAATACAAAAAATTAGCCGGGCGAGATGGCGGGCGCCTGTAGTCCCAACTACTCGGGAGGCTGAGGCAGGAGAACAGCGTGAACCCCAGGGGGCAGAGCCTGCAGTAAGCCGAGATTGCGCCACTGCACTCCAGCCTGGGCGACAGCGAGACTACGTCTCAAAAAAAAAAAAAAAAAATAGTTCACAGTATACTTAATAATGCTATTGTCAAACAACATATTGCTTGTCTTTAAAACATAAGCATAGCTTTTAAATTGTATTCCCATTTAACAAAATAAAGTGAACACCAAGTAGCCCTTATATCTGTAAAAATTACAATATCATATTTTTTTTAGGTTTACAGAAAAAAACAAAAAACAAAAAAAACACCTGATCCTTTCAGGATATCTGAGATTCACTGCAAAATAATCTAGTGGGAGAGGGGAATAATAGATGAAATAAGAGTGGCCATGAACGGATCATTAATGTCAGGTGTTGAATACATGGTCGGGGGTGGGGGAAAGAGAAACAGGACTATACTATATTTGGTACCGTTTTGTATATGGTTGGCAGAAAAAGTTTTAAAACTGCATATAACTTATATGCAATTTATGTTCATAAAACAATAACACAATAAAAATAAAGTATTCAGGCAATAAATAGTATGATGAATAGAATAGTACGTCACATCTCAATACTAACATTGAATGTAAATGGCCTAAATGCTCCAATTAAAAGATACAGAATAACAGAATGGATAAGAACTCACCAACCAAGTATTTCCTGTCTTCAAGAGTCTAAATTGACATGTAAGGACTCACATAAACTTAAGGTAAAGGTGGGGAAAAAGATATTACATGCAAATGGACACCAAAATCAAGCAGGAGTAGCTATCCTTATAGCAGACAAAACAAACATTAAAGTAAAAGCAGTTAAAAATGACAAAGAGGGACATTATATAATGACAAAAGGTCTTGTCCAAAAGGAAAACATCACAATCCTAAATATTTATGCACCTAACACTGGAGCTCCCAAATTTTAAAACAATTACAACTAGACCTAAGAAATGATATAGATAGCAACACAATAATAGTGGGGGACTTCAAACTCCACTGACAGCACTAGATGGGCCATCGAGACAGAAAGTCAACAACAAAAAAAGTGGACTTAAACTATAGCCTAGAACAAATGTACTTAACAGATATTTATAGAACATTCTACCAAACAACTGCAGAATATACATTCCATTCATCAGCACATGGAACATTCTCCAAGATAGAACATATGATAGGCCACAAAACAAGTCTCAACAAATTTAAGAAAATCAAAATTATAGCAAGTTCTCTCTCAGACACAGTGGAGTAAAATTGGAAATTAACTCCACAAGAAACCCTCGAAACCATGCAAATATGTGGAAATTAAACAACCTGCTCCTGAACGATCATTGGGTCAACAATGAAATCATGTTGGAAATTTAAAAATTCTTTGAACTGAATAATAAATAATAGTGACACAACCTATCAAAACCTTTGGGATACAGCAAAAGCAATGCTAACAGGAAAGCTCATAGCATCAAATGCCTATATCAAAAAGTCTGAAAGAGCACAAATAGCCAGTCTAAAGTCATGCCTCAAGGAACTAGAGAAACAAGAACAAACCAAACCCAAACTCAGCAGAAGAAAATAAATATCAAAATCAGAGCAGAACTAAATGAAATTGAAACAAAAAAAACAAAAGACAAATGAAACATAAAAATGTTTCTTTAAAAAGATAAATAAAATTGATACATCATTAGTGAGATTAATCAAGAAAAGAAGAGAGAAGATCCAAACAAGCTCACTTAGAAATGAAATGGGAGATATTACAACCAATAACACAGAGATACAAAAGATCATTCAAGGCTACTGTGAACTCCTTCACATGCATAAACTAGAAAACCTAGAGGAGATGGAAAAATTCCTGGAAATATACAACCCTCCTAGGTTAAACCAGGAAGAAATAGAAACTTTGAACAGACAAATAACAAGCAGTGTGATTAAAATGACAATTAAAAAGATACCAACAACAACAAAAAATTCAGCACCAGTGGGATTCACAGCTGAATTCTACCAGACATTCAAAGAATAATTGGCATCAATCCTATTGACACTATTCCACAAGATAGAGAAAGAGGGAATCCTCCCTAAATTATTTTATGAAGCCAGTATCGCCCTAATACCAAAACCAGGGAAGGACATAACAAAAAAAGAAAACTACAGACTTATATCCTTGATGAGCATAGATGGCCAAAATCCTCAACAAAACACTGGCTAACAGAATCCAACAGCATATCAAAAAAGATAATCCACCATGATAAAGTGGGTTTCATACCAGGGATGCAGGGATGGTTTTAAATATGCAAGTCAATAAATGTGATACATCACATAAATAGAATCAAAAACAAAAATCACATGATTATCTCAACAGACACAGAAAAAGCATTTGACAAAATCCAGCATCCCTTTATGATTAAGACCCTCAGCAAAATTGGCACAGAGGGGACATACTTTAAGGTAATAAAAGCCATATATGACAAATCAACAGTCAACGTTATACTGAACTGGGAAAAGTTGAAAGCATTGCTCCTGAGAACTGGAACAAGACAAGGATGCCCACTTTCATCGTTTCTATTCAATATGGTACTGGAAGTCCTAGCCAAAGCAATCAGACAAGAGAAAGAAACCAAAGGCATTCAAATTGGTAATGAGGAAGTCAAACTGTCGCTGTTTGCTGATGATATGATTGTATATGTAGAAAACCCTAGACTCCTTCAAAAAAACCCCTAGAACTGGTAAATTGAATTCAGCAAAATTTCAGGATACAAAATTAATGTACACAAATAAGTAGCTCTGCTATACACAAACAGCGACCAAGCTGAGAATCAAATCAAGAACTCAACTCCTTTTACAGTAGCAGCAAAAAAAAGAAGAAAAAAAAAAAACCTTAGGAAAACTACAAAACACTGCTGAAAGAAATCATGATAACACAAACGAATGCAAATACATCCCATGCTCATGAATGGGTAGAATCAATATTGTGAAAATAACCATACTGCCAAAAGCAATCTACAAATTAAATGCAATTCCCACCAATATATCACCATCATTTTTCACAGAACAAGAAAAAAAAATCTTAAAATTCATATGCAACCAGAAAAAAACCCACATAGCCAAACCAAGACTAAGCAAAAGAACAAATCTGGAGGCAATACATTACCCCACTTCAAACGATACTATAAGGCCATAGTCACCAAAACAGCATGATTCTGGTATAAAAATAGGTATATGGACCAATGGAACAGAATACAGAAGCCAGAAAGAAAGCCAATTACTTGTAGTCAGCTGATCTTTGAACAAGAAAAAGAAAAAAAAAAAAAAACATGAAGTGGAGAAAGGACACCCAATTCAACAAATGGTGCTGGGATAATTGACAAGCCACAAGTAGAAGTATGAAACTGGATCCTCATCTCTCACCCTGTACAAAAAATGACTCAAAATGGATCAAGGCCTTAAATTTAAGACCCAAAAACATAAAAATTCTAGATAATAACATTAGAAAACCCCTTCTAGACATTGGCTTAGGCAAAGACTTCATGACCAAGAACCCAAAAGCAAATGCAACAAAAACAAAGATAAATAGATGGGACTTAATTAAACTAAAATGTTTCTGCACAGCAAAAGAAATAATCAGCAGGGTAAACAGACAACCCACTGAGCAGGAGAAAATCTTCACAATCTATACATCTGACAAAAGACTAATATCCAGAATCTACAAGGAACTCAAACAAATCAGCAAGAAAAAACAAACAGTCCCATCGAAAAGTGGGCTAAGGACATGAATAGACAATTCTTAAAAGAAGATACACAAATGGA
Source organism: Hylobates moloch (assembly GCF_009828535.3). NCBI lineage: Eukaryota > Metazoa > Chordata > Mammalia > Primates > Hylobatidae > Hylobates > Hylobates moloch. Next base: position 20,811,695 of record NW_026652289.1, on the reverse strand, counting down.
CAACAAACACACGAAAAAAATGCTCAACATCACTACCAGGAAAATGCAAATCAAAACCACAATGCCATACCACCTCATTCCAGCAATAATGGCCATAATCAATAAACCAAAAAATAATAGATGTTGGCATGAACGTGGTGGAAAGGAAACACTTCTACACTGTTGGTGGGAATGTGAACTAGTAAAACCACTATAAAAAACCGTGTGGAGATTCCTTAAAGAACTAAAATTGGATCTACTATGTGATCCAGCAGTCCCACTTCTGAGTATCTACCCAGAGAAAAAGAAGTCATTATACGAAAAAGATACTTGCACACACATGTTTATAGCAGCATAATTTGCAATTGCAAAAATGTGGAACCAGCCCAAATGCTCATCAATCAATGAGTGGATAAAGAAAATGTGGTATACATACACACCATGGAATTCTACTCAGCCGTAAAAAGGAATTTAAAAAAATGGCATTTGCAGCAACGGTTGGAACTGGAGACCATTATTCTAAGTGAAGGAACTCAGGAATGGAAAACCAAACATCGTATGTTCTTACTCGTAAGTGGGAGATAAGCTATGAGGATGCAACAGGATTAGAATGATATGATGGACTCTGGGGACTTGGGGGAATGGGTGGAATGAGGGTGAGTATACTATACCCAGTATACTACACACTGGGTTTAGTGTACACTGCTTGAGTGATGGGTGTGCCAAAATCTCAGAAACCACCACTGTAGGACTTATTCATGTAACCTAACACCACCTGTTCCTCCAAAACCTATTGGCATAAAAATTAAATTAAAAAGAAACTTTAAAAAGTTTTACTGAGGCATAATTGACAATAAACTGTAGATACTTAAAATGTAAAATTTGAGGAGACTAGGCATATGCAAACACCCATGAAACCATCACCGCAAACATGAGTATATCCTTTATCCCCTCAAATTTTCTCTTGCTTCTCTATAATCGTTTACCTCTTCCCATTACTTGCTCCCTTCCTTGAGCAAACACTGATCCCTACATGGTGTAATATTTTGATCCATGATACCAATATCATGTATTTAGACCCAAAACATGGAAGTATCACAAAAATGTGATTTTTTTCTTTAAACAAAATTTACAGTTGTTTCACTGAATGTAAATTCCCTCTTCTAATTTTTTAACATAAAAGTTAACCCATGTCTATATTATGAAGTGGTGTGTGTGTGTGTGCAAGATTACCCACATTATAACAAATTGTAAGCGTTCCCTTTTCTAATACATAACAATTCATAATTACTGTGTGGTTTTTAGGGCTTGAGTAATATGTTTGCAGTCCAGGTAGTAATTCAGTTTGTTAGCCTGGCAATTTGAGATAACTGCACCTGCCAAAGAACCCTAGATGTCATTCATTGTGTCACTGCATTAGTATTGTCAGTACCATGACATCATGGCATTGCTTTTTCCAATCTACTTTCCAAAAGTAGAAAGTGATTCTTTTTACTACTGCAATAGTGTTAACTGTTTGTGAAAAAATTATATTATTTAGTTTTTGATGCAATTGTGATGAAAAAAAGATAACATATATATTTCAGGTTGAAATTGCTTCTAAATTCCTACAGAAAAATTAGATAAGCCTAGCAATAATTTTAACAGGGATTAGATGCAAAATATAGGACATTTACAGTGTTTTTCATCTTTTTAAACAAACTCTTTCACCAAAAATAATGTAATTTCATATTCCTATAATGTCTTAAATTACGCTTTTACATTTGTAGTTTTGCTAAATATAATCAAAGATTATTCTCCAATAACTCTATATGTCATGTTATTTCAATATGGAAAGTACTGAATCAGTACCTCCAGAGCTGAAGCTCCTTCACCAATACATCAAAAGGTGTCAATAAGTGTTTGTTTTCTTTCTTCCTATTATCAATTCTCCTTTTACCGATGTACCTGACGTCACACTTTGCAAATAAATGTTCTTCCATTCTTTCCTACTTTCATCTTCTAGGTTTTTTATAAATATGATTTTAACTAAAGATCTCTATTATAAATAAAAGAGAGTTTAAAAGCATGTGCTTTGACATAAACTTGGTAGAAAATATTTGTAAACCATGTATCTGACAAGGGCTTAAAATTCAATATATGAGAAACTGACATGACTCAATAACAAAAAGGTAAATAACCCTATTAAAAAACAGGTAAAGCACCTGAATAGACATTTTTACAAAGAAGACATTTAAAAAATGGCCCACAAGTGTATGAAAAGGTGATCAGCATCCCTAATCATCAGAGAAATACAAATCAAAACCACAATAAGGTATCACTTCACACTGTTAGCGAGGCTATTGTCAAAAAGTCAAAAGATAACAAGCATTGGCAATGGCATGGAGAAAAGGTAGCCCTTGTACACTGTTGTTGGGGATATAAGTTAGTATAACCATTTTTTTTGAAGTGTGAACATTCATCCAAAATTTAAAAATAGAAATACCACATGATCCAGCAGTCCCACTTCTGAGTTGACCTCCAAAGAAAATAAAATCATTATCTCAAAGAAATGTATGAATGCCAATATTCCTTTGCAGTATTATTCATAATAGCCAAGATATGGAAACTACATAAAAATTTGTCAACATAAAAATGAATAATGAAATGTTGCATACATACATGTCTTATGTATAATGAAATATTACTAAGTCTTTAGAAAAAAGTAAATCCTACAATTTGCAACAATTTGCAAGTCAAATTTATAGTAATAGAGAGTAGAAAGGAGGTTACAGGTCAGAAGGAAGAAAACGGGAGATACTGATCAAAGTGCATGAAGATAGATAAGATAGATAAGTACTAGAGACCTGATGTAAAGCATGGTGTCTATAGTTAGTAATAGTGTGTTATATACTTGAAATTTACTAAGAGAGTAGATCTCAAGTGATCTCACCACAAAAATAAAATGGTAACTGCGATATGATGAATATATTAATTAGCTTGATTGCAGTAATCATTTCACAATTAGTATGTATATCAAAACATCACATTTTATACCCTTAAATACATATAATTTTTGTTTGTCAATCATACATCAATAAAGCTGGGAAAAAACCTTGAGTTCAGATTTCAGTTCCACCCCTTACTGGCTTTACAACTTTGGCCAAATGCTTTTTTTTTAATACTGTTTTTAAACTTTCTGTACCTTAATTTTCTCTTTTGTAAAATATAGAACTTTAGGCTAGAGTAGCTATGACATTTAAGTGAGATAATGTATGTGAAACTGTAAGCAGTGCCTGCCACATAGAAAATGATCAGTAAATTTCTCTAGTCATGACTACAGGTATAATTACTGGTTATGAATTCGATAAAGAAAAGAACAAGATTTATATTCAGATGTGATAATGTTCTTATCCAAACTAGAGACAAAAATACAGGCAATATTATATTTTACATTTTCCAATTTGAACATTTAAAATGTTATAGCAAAAGAACTAAAAATGGAAACCTTCACATGTGTGAATTTTTTTAAAAAAGTTTTAAAGGAGGTCAGCAAGTATTTGACTGAATGGACTAATACAAGAGACCACATGAATAAATTTCTGAGTCAAGGACTATGTTTGGGCATGCTCCTGAAAAAAAATGCAGGTGCAATAGAGTCTGCTCTGCTGTCTCTCACCTGCTGTGAATGGATCATAATGAGTGGGCACATAAAGGTATCAGATAATTATAAGTCTTCAGGATCTAACTTCTTATTCATCTCTGGCAGATGTGTTATCTGAAAGTATAATTTTTATGCCACCTGCAGTGCAGTAGCCGAGTATTTCTGGCTTTAGAGGTAGGAAGCTTACAATTCACACTGTACTGTTCCTGCCCCCCTGGGGTTATAGTGAATTGAACTGTAACAGTCCCATGTCAAGAATAAAATATTGTGCAGTGAATTCTTTAGTTTTCTACTTTAAGATAGGTGGCTGCACTAACTTTAAACATGTTGCCTCATATTCAGAGGAGGACATTTTGTAGAAAAAGCACACTTTAGTTCATACTGAATAAGAATATAAATATTATGGAAATATGAACACTATATTTGCTTTTCATCATTTTTGCTAATGCAAAATTATTTGAATTCCAGTTCTCAAAAGGCTTTTCAATTAATGTATCTAAGATTAAAAATCAAATCTAGTTGAGAGCCAGTGAAACAAGTCATCAAAATGTACATTCTAGTTATCCAGATACCTGAGTTCTTAAAAACTCTGAAGGTTCTTAAAAAACTAAAATTCAAAATTTCAAGAAAAACCTTTAAAGTATTTTCCTTAAACAAATGTTTTTTTGAAAAAAATCCCTACAGCAATGATGTATTCACATATAAATGCTAGTATATATGAAAGTCTATTATTTTATAAAACCAGCATAGAAAATGATTTTGTAAATGTGCTTTGAAATCTCAACTTTTTATTTTTCCCAATAATCTTATAAAAACAGAACAAAATACCTATAAATGAATGGGGAAACTGCATGTTAATTTAATCAGTAAGATAAATATTGAATCCTTTGTTGTCTTATTTTATCAGATATTTTTTACTTCAAATGTCAGCAATTCAAACATTTATTTCAGTGGATGCAATCAGTAATGTAAGCCTTCAAAAGAGAAGGCAATCAAAAAAAGTATGTTCATTATATTCCCACATTTATATTTGAAGAGGAGTACGTATTTACAATGCTGGAAAACTGGTGATATTCCTCAATGTTTCTCTGTATGTAAATACATCAAAAAAGAACCTAGAATTACCAGTCTCCCTCATTTTCAGAGCTATTTTCAGTTTTATTTCTATTTAAAAGATTTTGTTGGTGCTGAACCTAATTTTATTAAGAGAACTCAAAATTCCTTACTTTCTAATAAAAGATTACATGCAATATAAAAAGAAACAAACTCATGTAAGATTTTCCCAAATTTTGGAGAACTGAGAAGAGAGAAATTCAGAGTAAAACTATATTATCTGTTGTCTAATTATGCTTATGAGAGCTTAAATATTTGCAAAAAGCAACTTGCTAAACATATCATAGGGTCAAAGAGAGTTAAAAACCATCTTCATTACAAAGATGGCAAAACAGTCAGGCTTATGTAGATGGTTGTTGTACCACGGAACTTTTATTTAATCTGTGTGATGATAGTCAGTTCCCATACGGTGCCTTAAAACTGATCATACTTGCTTATGTTTATTTATCAAAACTCAAAACCTAAACAGATGAAAAATATGCTTATAGGACATTGGGGATGCCAACAAGTTTGAGTTGCCTCCCAAAAGTCCAGAAATCTAATTTAGAATCTTCTCATACATAAAACTACCCTTTGGTCAATGTGATTCAAAGATTCAATGTTTTTACTTCAGTAGCCCACATTTAACAAAAAATTTTAGACACCTTTTTTCATAAAAGGTTTATTCTTTGCTACCTAAAAGTTATTTTAATTGTACTCCTCATTAAAACAGCATCTCATGTAAGAATAAGACAGCTGATGTTTTTTAAAATTTCACAGTAAATAATCATATATTCTTTTTCCTTTAGTTTCGTTAACTTTTTCTATCTTGTTATTTCACACTGATTAAAACAGAGCTAAAGATACCAAAAAATTTAATTTAAAAAAAACTGTGTGGATTTGAAAGTGGCAAATGTTTATGCATAGGCTAGAGACAAAGTAGTATGTCTCCTCCCTATAGTAAAACTCCAGTCTCTGAACAATGTGTCTAGAAACTGTGTATGTGTGTACCCACACCTAAGCTTCTGTTCAAAAAGGGTCTGCTTTTACTGTAGCTAAACTTTCACAGCATTCTGAGCAGAGGTGCAGGGAGAGCCTGGAATTTTATATTACATTTAAGCCTAGAGATCGTAATAACCATTATTAAGTATATTTAATCCTTGAACAACGTGGGGGTTAGGAGAATCAACCATCCAACACAGTTGAAAATGCGTGTAAAACTTTTGACTTCTCATAAACTTAACTAATAGCCTACTGTTGACTGGAAGGAAGCCTTGCCACCAAATTAACATATGTTTTGTATGTAATATGTATTATATACTGTATTTTCACAATAAAGTAAGCTAGAGAAAAGAAAATGTTATTAAGAAAATCATAAGAAAGGAAAGATACGTTTACAGTGCTGTACTGTGTTTATCAATACCGTAAATTTACACCATCTTTTTGTAAGATCAGTCATCTGTCTGAAATAGTAGACAACCACAGCTGCAGACCTCAAACTAAAGTACGTATAAAATAATTCAACTTTTTCTTGTAATGTCATGACTTTTCTCTGTTTGGGAGAGGACTTCTAGCATCACTGGTAGCACTTCATATGAGTCCCATGGCGTTTTTCAGCATTTATGATATTGCACTAAACACAATGGGAAATATATGAGAGCGTCCAGAAATCCCTTTTTTCTATAATAGGCAATTTACTGGAGAGGCAAACTGCTCACCTGGAGATGATTAGCCTCGCCTTGGATACTTGCAACACTGAGCTCACCACAATAGCAACAAAAGGTGGTTATCAAATTATTATACTAGTACAGAATGAACTACAGAAAATTGTATGAAGTTATGATTGAATATGGCATCTTTATATTTATTCACATGTTCTCCATTATGAAAGACACCATGTATGTTCTCTAAGTATTTGTGTGCATACGTTTTGATAAATTTTAACTTTTTGTAATAGGTTTGTGTATATCTTATGGTAGTAAGTGATAAAATAGACTAGTACCTACATCTATTTTATGCATTCATGACATATATTTTTCTTAATTTGGTGATATTTCTATGCTATGCAGTTTGCAAGTTTTTTCAAATCTTTGTTAATCTAAAAAAAATACAATCTATGTATTTACTGAAAAAAATCTACATATAAGTGGGTCCATGCAGTTCATATTCATGTTGCTCAAGGATCAACTGTATTTACCATCAAGAACATGAGGGAAGTCATATTCATACCTACCCACGAATACATTAGCTGTGCACAAAGTTAAAAGGAGATGTGCTCCAGTTGTTGTGGGAATTCACAGAAGTAAGATTCTGGGAAGAGTCCATAAAAAGTACAAAGGTTAATTTTATATGTCAACTGGCCATAAGGTTCCTAGACATTCACTTAAATTCTGTTCTGGGTGTGTCTGTGAAGGTATTTTGGGATGAGATTAGCATACAGCATATGAATGAATCAGGAGACTAAATATTTAAAACACATTGCCCTCCCCACCATGATTGTGCCTCAACCCATCTTTTGAAGACCAAAATAGAACAAAAAGCCAGAGAAGGAGAAAATTTGCTCTATCGACCTGACTGTCTTCAAGCTGGGCCATGAGTCTTCTTCCGCCTTCTAACTCAGATGGAAATTGACACCGTCAGCTCAACTGGTTCTTAGGACTCAGACTGGAGCTCTACTGTCAGCTCTCCTAGGTAAGGAGACCCAGATCCCTCTCCCGTAACATACCCCACAACATGTGCAGATTTCAACTGCTGCTCATTGTGCTACCCTATGGGAACTGGGGTTCAGGGAGCTGGTGCAATTGCCGATACTCTGGCCATTGCCATTCCTGTGAATGAAGAGTCCTTTGCGTGACCCAGGAGTCTCGTCTCTCATGTCCACATCCATTAAACTGTAGTTGACTAAATTGTTAGCTTGAATGTAAGGTAAAATCTCAGGGCCTTCCCAGTTCTTGACAGGTACTAACTAGTTACTTCTTTCTATAATTCTCTATTACATTAGTTAGCAGGGGCTAGGTTAAGCTGCAGTACCAAAGAATATTTTAATGCAGCATCTCATCCAGCCAAATTCTGAAGTGGTTCTAGGTGAATCTACAGAGCATCTGTCCTCTACATGTAGACTCTACCACCTCTGGCTGCTTCATTCTGATGTTTTCTCCTTATAAACTGTTGCCGCCACAATTTATGAGAAATAGCTATCTGGGAAGTTGAGCTTCAAAAACCAAATGCTTTCCCCCATGAGTGTCATCTGTCACTCCCTCTCACGGTCATTGGTCAAAGGAAGTTACCCAGGCACAGCTAGTATTAAGGAGTATGCAAGTGCAATCTCCCCATGTCCCTGGAGGTAGAGGAATGAGACTAACATGAATATTTCATATTCAATGGAGAAGAATATTTATAAATAGTAAAAATGCTTGCTGTGACTCTTACATTATTTTTTATTTTACAACTTTAAGCTCTTTTTAAATTTATTTTAATTAATTTTTAGGGTTTCTTGCTTTATTGAGGTATGACTGATAAATACAACTTGTATATATTTCACATGTACAATGTGCTGTTTTGATATATGTATACATTTTGAAATGATTACCATAATCAAGCTAATTAATGTAACCACCATCACCTCATGTCGTTACCTGTTTTGTGTGTGTGTGTGTGTGTGTGTGTATGATGAGAACACTTAAGATCTATTCTTTCAGTAAATTTCAAGTCTATAATACAGTATTATTAACTGTAGTCATTATGTTATACATTAGATCTCCATAATGCATTTATCCTGCATATCTGAAACTCTGTTCCCTTTGGTCAACATCTCATCATTTCTCCCACCATCACCTGCCAAGTTCCTGGCAACCAACATTCTACCCTCTGCTTCTAGGAGTTTGACTTTTTTAGATTCTAAATAAAAGCTAGATGATGCAATATTTGTCTTTTTGTGCCTGGTTTATTTCACTTAGCATGATGTCCTCCAGGTTCAACCATGTTGCCAGAAATTGCAGGATTTCTGTCTTTCTTGAGGTGGAACAATATTCTATTGTGTGAATGCATCACATTTTCTTTATTCTTTCACTCATCAATGGACACTTAGGTTGTTTCCATGTCTTGGGTATTGTGAATAATGCTGCAGTGAACACAGCAGTGCAGATATTTATTTGAGATACTGATTTCAAAAAGTTAAAAGTAGAACAATTTTTATCATCCAGCAATTTCGCTGCTGGGTATATATTCAGTGGAAAATTTTAAGCTTCTTGTGGGCAGAAATGATCTTACTCTTTTAAATAATTCTCCACAATGCCTTACACAGCATAATCACCTAAGCATTCATTTTACTGATTAATTTTTATTTAATCTAAAAAATTACCATCTTTACTGAGTTATAAGAGGCAGGCAATAACAGCTGAAATCAGAATAATCAGCCCTTTGAATTACAGCCTTGAAGATGAATGTCTAGGCTATGTAAGCAGATTGTTCACAAACAGGGTAGGCCTTTCCCATATTTTGGTGTGATTGATAATAAGCTGAAATACTAGCAGAACTAAGGCTTGTCTAATGGTAACTCTGCTTTAAACCTAGAATTTCATTTCTCATCTTTAGGTCAATGTTTCCCAAAGTGCTAAGATATGAATAGGTGTTATATGGCAAAGTAAGGGTCTGTGGTCAACTAACTTCAAGAAATTCTGGGATTCACAAAGCTAAAGAGGTCCATTTACTGCAGAGCTTCTCAGAGCCTCCAGTATGATTTATTTAAAGCACTTTGTGAATTAATTGAGGAAGATATAGTACTTGCTAAAGTATTTATGTGGACATCTTAGCCTGTGTCGTTCCCAAAAGCAGAGATTGTGTATTTGGGAAATGATCTCAGGAAGCAGGTATGAAGAACCAGAAGAGTAGAAAAAAGAGATAAGCAAAAAAATAATGATAAGATTTGTATTACAAATGCGTTGTTATGAGTAACTAGTGCTAGGTTTATCTGGGATCTTCTGAGACGGCTTATGAAATGAGACGAAGAAATCTACAACTTGGCAAGCAAGGGGTAAGCACTTATCAATTCCCTACAGGCCCAGGGTAGCCTCACAGGTATTGTCTTCCCCACATTTCCAGCATTTGTGTATGTGAGCATAGAGTGTGTTCTCTTAGACCTTCCACTTTACATTATCAAGGGAGCCCAGAGGACATGGTGAGAGGCATGTGCACCTGGCTTGAGGAAGGGGTGCTGCCTGGTTATACCTGTCCTCAGCCCTTCAGAGTATACTCAAAACCAGTTGCTGCAGCAGCTTCTGGGAAAAAAGTTGGGACCAGAATGATTTGCAGTGGTATACAATGGTTTTTAATAAAATGCCAGGCTTCTCTTTTCAGAAAGCATTCTACAGAATTACTTTGGAAAAATCTAATGAAAGTTTACTATAAAACTAGAGGAAAAAAACTACCATACAAGTTGAAGACATAACAAAATATAGTATATGGCTAACAAATGTTCTTAAATATAAAAAGACACTTTAAAATTTTGTTAAGAGGATAGACCTTATGTTAAGTGTTCTTAACACCCACATATGCACACACACACACCAAAGGGATACATGGAAATTTTGGGAGGTGTTGAATATGCCTATTTTTTAATTGTCGTGAAGGTATCAGGGATATTTGCATATGTCCAAACTCATTGAATAGGACACATTAAATATGTTTAGTTATTTGTATTATTTGTAAATATATAGAGAGAGACTGAATTTATATATGTGTGTGTGTGTGTGTGTGTGTGTGTGTGTAGTGTAGCCAATACCTGCATTTTTTCAGAATTTTAAAATTCCTTTTTCAAGTAATTCTAAGTATGACCTAAAAGGTAAAGGACTCACATTCTGAAGCAAAACAAACCTGGATTAGTAATAATTCACCTTCCTAGAATTTGAAAGCAAATAAAGTTGTAAAGAAAATTCTGATTTAAATTCTGAGCAACACTGGCTGTAACAAAATGTTTATAGTTATTGTAAAATGCCTGAAAATCTGTTTGTTTTTACAAATAATATCTTATTTTATATAAAAAGCTTTATATCCTCAATTCTTAGGTTTTTACATTATAAAGGCATTCATGGAATCTAATGAGATTATTATTACTTCCACAAGTGTAACATCTGTAGCTCAATTAAAAGCAAGACTACAGAAGCACCATTCAACAATACAAACATTCTCAAGTTGTGTACACAAGGATAAACATCCATTAAGTAATCAGCTTAAAAGAGAGGTGCTATGAGGCAGAAACAAGAAAACAACAATCAAGAAAAGCAGTTTTAAAATGAGAGGGAATTATAAGCTAGAAAATTGACTTCTAATATACCAGGGTAGACAATGCTTTTTTGGGTATGAATGATAAGCTAGAAAATTGACTTCTAATATACCAGGGTAGGCAATTTTTTTCATACATATATTTGAAGTCCTTACCATTGACTTTTTCTTTTTTATTATTATTATACTTTAGGTTTTAGGGTACATGTGCACAATGTGCAGGTTTGTTACATATGTATCCATGTGCCATGTTGTTTTGCTGCACCCATTAACTCGTCATTTAGCATTAGGTATACTTTTTCTACACCTTTGACCAAAAAATTATTTTCTTAATGTTTCTAATTATTTTCTCCAAAATATTACATTGAACCATAGTTTTCAAAATGAACTTTGTAATTGAGTGAGTTTAGAAATGATGGAAAATGGAACAAGACCACCATTAATTATGTGTTCCTGGATGGTTTAAGTGTTCTCTTTCCTCACCTGCCAGATGGCAGTAATAATGCTTGCTACCTAAGAGGGCTTTGGAATTCCCAAATGAATGGTGTTATGTGAAAGCAATATACAGTTACTATCTCAAGAAAGCAGGTCAAATACTTTCCTGCAGGTAGTAATGAAGTTGTTTCCTCGTCATTGTGTTTTTATACCCATGAGTTTGAATTGAGAGCTTTTCATCTTTTTCAAGCCTAATATCAAATATACTTCTTACTTTAACCTATGGGCTAATATACCATTTGATCTAAGTCTGTTTTCCATATCTAAATCTATTGTATGTGTGAACAGAATTCCACAATATCACTGACAGTAAGCATTGAGACTCTAAAATTCAAGTTTCAGAAATCCATTCAACTAGGTTTATCAAGATGCAAATTTTCAGTGCTGCAGACTGCATTAGTGTTGTTCATTATAATTACAAAATACTATTGTTAAAGACAAATTGCACCCATGAAGATGAGCAAACAGAAATTGTGATTCCAACACCATTTTCAGCAACAAGGGAAAGAACACAGACCAACTCCTAACACTCAGCTCTGCTAAAACAAAGGGCCAGAAAGGACATGAACAGGTCTTTTTCAAAAGAAGACATACATGCTGCCAATAGGCATATGAAAATATGTTCAACATCACTAATCACTAGAGAAATACAAATCAAAATCACAATGAGACACCATTTCACACTAGTCAGAATGGCTATTACTAAAAAGTCAAGAAATAGATGCTAGCGAGGTTGTGGAGAAACGGGAATGCATTTACACTATTGGTGGGAGTGTAAATTAGTTCAACCATTGTAGAAAGCTGTGTGGTGATTCTTCAAGAAGTTAAAAACAGCCATTCAACCCAGCAATCTCATTACGAGGTTTGTACCCAAAGAAATATAAACCATTCTATCATAAAGACAACAGGCACCTGTATGTTTACCATGGCACTCTTCACTATAGTAAGGACATGGAAACAACCTAAATGCCCATCAATGGCAGACTGGAAAAGAAACTATGGTAATATTCAGGATGGAATACTATGCAGCCATAAAAAAGAATGAGATCACGTCCTTTGCAGGGACATGGATGGAGCTAGAGGCCCTTATCCTAAGAAAACTAATGCAGAAACAGAAAACCAAATACTACATGTCTTCACTTACAAGTGGGAGCTAAATGATGAGAACACATGGACACAAAAAGAGGAGCAACAGACACTGGGACCTACTTGAGGATGGAGGGTGGGAGGAGGGAAAGGATCAGAAAGAAAAAATAACTATTGGGTACTAGGCTTAGGACCTAGGTGACAAAATAATCTGTACATCAAACCCCCATGACACAAGTTTACATGTATAACAAACCCGCACATGTACCCATGAACATAAAATAAAAGTTAAATTTAAAAAAGAGCTGGGGTAGGGGGATGTTAGACTTTCTCTGTTTGCTAATTGGCTTTACCCAATGGAAAAGAAACTTTCTCCTGTCTTTATGACAGGAGGTAATTTTACAACTTGAAATGAGATGCCCACAGAAGTTAAGCTCCTACCTTTGCAAAGAGAAAGGGAGATGGGATTCTATCTTCCCTGATTATTACATTTCAAAAGGATGGTTCCCAGGAGCTTTAGAAAGACAGTCCTGGATTGCAAAACTGGCAAAAGACTTTTTAAGAGATTTAATTCTCAAAGGGAAATAGAAAAAATTTAATTACAAGTTTTCTAAAGTGAATGGTGAGGCCTAGAGCTAGGAAGAAACCTGTCTAATGTTTAGTCAAGCTGTGGGGAGAGGAACGTGAAAGCTGTCTTGGTCACTGTCGAAGTGCAAAACTTAAGCCAATTTTATCTCCTGTTCTCCAATAGCTAATAATTTAGATGGAAGACAAGAAAGACAATAATAATGATAAATAAGTTCATTATATTTGTTTAGTTCTGTTCAGCTTACAAAGTACTTTTGCTGGATGGGAACAAGAAGTCCAAAATGAAATCTGAAGGGAAAGAAATGATCTGGGGCTGATAGACTCTCAAAACTAGCACCCTAAAGTTCCTGCCCAAGACAAAGCTCCAGCTGAGAGCCAATCCAAGGAATGAATGACAAATTGAGACTAGAAACAGTAGACACAAAGAACAAAGAATGTCCAGATGAAACTGAAGGAAGAGATAGATTCAGGAGTTCTCATGAAGTCACATGTCTGTTTTTTAAAGAGTTTATAGGAACATCAGAAGGGGGAGCCTCAGTGCAGTAAAGTTAAAAGCTCTGCTGAGCCACAATCCCATTCTTTTTTTTTTTTTTCTTTGAGACAGAGTCTTGCTCAGTCACCAGGCTGGAGTGCAGTGGTGCGATCTCGGCTCACTACAACCTCCGTCTCCCAGGTTCAAGCGATTCCTCTGCCTCGGCCTCCCAAGCAGCTGGGACTTCAGGCACACACCACCATGCACAGCTAATTTTTTGTATTTTTGTAGACATGGGGTTTCACCATGTTGGCCAGGATGGTCTCGATCTCCTGATCTCGTGATCCACCCGCCTCAGCCTCCCAAAGTGCCGGGATTACAGGCGTGAGCCACTGCGCCCTGCCCACAATGCCATTCTAAAAATACAGGAAATTCGTTCCACATAAAACTGTGCAATAGAAAAGGATAAAGATAAAATTATATATTAAGTTATTCTAATAAAACAGAGAATTATGTCTCTACACGTATTGAAAGCACATCAGAAAGATAAGCCTTCAAAAGGGATAAACATGAACAGGAATTTTTAAATGAGGCGAAGACATCAGACACCTTAAGAAATGAGTCAAGAGGGGTAGGAATAACATGCATCAGAATAGAGAAATGCAGAGGTGAGGTGATAAATCTCTGGAGAAAAAAATATAAATAAAAGTGTTAAAGTGAACTAAATACGGTTTAAGAAGGACTCTGTACTTCTACATTTGAGTCCTTGTGGACGAATCATAATGTAGCTTAACAGGCAGACAAGATTGAAAACCTAACTTAGGTTGATTTTTTCAGTCTGTAAATTTGTTCTGACCACAGGCACCCCTGGAGTCTCCGAATCTGCTGTAATTCTGGAGGCTGCCTGATTCGCAGATCATTTCTCCTTATTTTGCTCAGTTAAACTCCATCAAATTTAATTTGTCTTAAGTTTTCTTTTAACAAAAGAAAAAAATATTCTGAAATAAAAACAATAAAGGAAAACAAAAATGTAAGAATAAGCACAAAACATAATATTTTAAGAAAAATAAAAGATTAAATGGAGAAGAACATTTAAAACAAAAAAGAAATGAAGAGATGAAAGGTTTTAATAGAAAGAGACAAAGTCAAGACAAAAAAGATTAACCATATAACAGGATTCACCAAAAGGGGGAAAAGAGCAAGCAGGAAAACAGCACAAATACTAAAACTTTAAATCAAGTAAATGATCCATGAATAAAGAATTTGAGGTATCTATATGAATTCATAAACTATTTCATATTTACAAACTGAAAAGACTAAGAAACAATGATTGATTCAGTAGCAACAAGCATCCCTAATTTTTACACTGTGTTCTTAAAATATTACTTCCCAATAAAGACACCAACACTGTAAAAGATAAACTTGAAACATCTTGTCATATCACATAGCAAGGAAACTGCAAAAATTATTAAGATTTTATTAAGAAGCCACAGAGAGGCCGGGTGCAGTGGCTCACGCCTGTAATCCCAACACTTTGGGAGGCCAAGGCGGGCAGATCACTTGAAGTCAGGAGTTCGAGACCAGCCTGCCCAACATGGTGAAACCCTGTCTCTACTAAAAATACAAAATTAGCCAGGCATGGTGGCACGTGCCTGTAAGCCCAGTTACTTGGGAGGCTGAGGCATTAGAATTGCTTGAACCTGGGAGGTGGAGGTTTCAGTGAACCCACCTTCAGTGAGTCAAAACACACAAAATATGTTAAAAGGTCACTTGTGGAAAAACACTTGCTAAGAAAACAACCCTTTATTTTGAAAACTAGTGAGGGGAAAGGAATCTGGCATTAACTTTGCCTTTCCTATTGTAACTACACAACGTTGGATAACCAGAGAGTTAATGAAGTGAATTTTTTCTTTACAGAAGTATTCCAACTAATAAGTCAAGAAGGAGAACTTACAGAATCCAGTCATCATCTTGTAACCCTAATGAATTAGTGGATCTAGTCATTGAGTCTATCAGTGACTGCTAGTGTCACAAAAAGGAAGGCAATCAATCATCAAGTTTCTCCTGATGGAAGAAAATGTTGCCATCTATGAAGCCAGCTTGCCAAATAACTAAGCCTGAATCTCATTAAACTTCTAGGTCAATAAGTAGAAAAACCAGAAGACAGAGGTACATGTAACACTACAACAGGAAGAAGAAATCAACAAACATATATGTATGGGGACAGATGGAGAGAGAGAAATCGTGAGAGAGAAAATAAACTAGGTTTTAAAATGCTTAGATATACATATTTAAAAAAAACTAAATTACAGTGGCATTTGTGTGGAAAATAAATGTAAGCAATAAATTACCAAGAAGCCCAAATAGTGGTTACTTTTGTTGGGAGTGGCAGTGGTGAGGTTTCACCACGCTGGAGGGCCCATGGAAAGTATGTGAAATGGCTGGGGATGTTTAATCTCTTGACCTGGATGGTGGTTACAAGGATGTACGTCTTACAGTTCATTAAGCTGTGCATTTGTTTTGTGTGGTTTTCTGACTTTATATAATATTTGACTATTAAGAATATTAAATTTTTCTAAAATAAGTTTAGGAAATAATAGGTTAAACACTGTTAAATAGGTTTCTTTAATTTAGTTGCTCTTGGGGCCTCGAAAATGCTATTGCATATTGTAAATTGTTAAGGCAGTGAATTAGCTTGCAACATTTAACAATCTAATTTGGCCAAGGAACACTTTTTTCCCAAGTCAGCTTTTAGTAGTTCTCAGGACAGTAGTGTTCCCTGAAGCATAGCTCAAGAAACGCTCCTGTGTTTAATACATCAGTGTAGAAAATTAGTATCCTGGGTCCTTTAAAAATATATTTATATTTTATCAAAATAGCAATTGTCTAATAACAAGGACTTAATTTACTAAACACTCAGTACGAACCATTTTAAACACTTCATGCTTGCCAGTATAAGGTTTTATTTCAACTGAGAATATTCCAATTCTTAATAGGTAGTCATTGCCGTCCATTGGAAATAAAGTTGCAATGACTGGTTTTCTGGCACTATCCATTGCTTTCTTGATCATTAAAATAGAATAATCCTTTTCAATAGGAACAATGAGCCTATGATTTAATAGGAGAATACAAAATTAAGGTCAACAAAATTAAAGTCTCATAATTATTATAGTTTTATAATACATTTTTGTTGTATACTGTAAAAATAGTACCTGTGAAAAGCTCAATTAATTTATACTACTTATTCCTATTAATTATGTTCCACCATAATGTATCACCATGCAAGATGAAGATGACAAGTTTTAAAGGAAACTTGCAAGAGATGCAGGAATTCAAACTGACCTCCCCATATGCAACCAAAATTTTCTGCCAATGTGTTGCGTGTTCCTTCAAGACAAGAGCACATTTAGGAGGCAAGAAAGTCCCAGTATAAGCCAAGGATGTAGTGTAGAGGAGATATAAAGGGACAGGAATGCTGAGAGAGGTGAGGTAATCTCAGTATATGCCGAGGGCACTAACGCTATGCAATGTAGAGCAGATTTAAACGAACAGAGGCCCTGGGGTCTAAGTTAATGCTGCTTCCAGGGGAGAGGTTTCCATCAGTAAAGACAAAGAAATTATTCAAACTAGTTAATTTTTTAAACGGGGCTTACACTTTTTGTTGCTGTTTTGCCCAAAAGATAAGGGCGAGTAGGCACGAGGACTTTTCAGTCTAAGTTTGTTTTCCATAAAATCAAAGTATTTGGGAAATTAATTTTTTATGTTAGAAGAAATTAATATGAAGAAGGTGATGTCAAAACAACTCCATTAAATATAAAATTGGATTATGGGTACCCAAGTGGTCTTTCACATCGTTTCCTACTGTGCTGCAGAGTGATCGTAGTCCTCTCAGTTCCCTTCCCTCTTTTAAAAATCTCCATAAAAATGTCCTCTTTATTATAAAGAGAAATTTGTACAATAAAAATTGTAATAAAAGCCTTATTTTAAAAATAGAATTCATCTCATCCATTATAAGTTTGAAAATTAACTGTATTAAAGCTTTGCTCTATCAAAGTGCTTGGGGAGCCAAGCTAGGGGATTACCTATGTGAGCGAAAGCTTTTGGGAATGAGATCTGTTAGATATATTCGGGTAACTAGACCCTACATGTCAAACTACAAAAGTGTGTGAATTGTGATGAGGTATGGCCTCATTTTACTAATTTAATATTGACTACTAATATGAGGCAAATGGTAGTGTTTGAGTTTTTTTCTTTCTTTCTACTTCAAAAAACAGTATTAGTGAGCCATTAAATAAAAACTAAAGTCTACAAGACATACACAACTGTCTCTAAACCCTTTATTACTATGCATAATTATAGCAAGTATTAAGTAAGATAATGATCAAGCTAAACTAATGCACTTGTAACTGTGATTGAAACCATTTCAGAAGTTGTTATAATGAGTTAAATGCATTCATTCATTCATTCATTCAATTCATATTTACTGAGAGGCTTCTAAATGCTAGACATTGAGTGTGCTTGCTACTGGGGATCAATAGAAAAACAAATGGCATTATTCTTGCTGTCTAAGAACATGAAGTCATGAGAGAAAGTCAGAGGAGTAAAGAAACAATCAGCATTCCTTTAAGCAGTGAGTGCTGCAGCTGTAGAAACACAGTGTATCTAGGAGTGTCCAGTGCAGGGGACTCTAACTAGGACCATACAAATGAGAGGAGACTCCTAGAGAAAGTGTCTTCTAGGTTAAAAAGGAATTGACCAGGCAAAATATGACAGAAGCATTCCAAGCAGGAAAAATATGTACAAATGCTTCTGGCAAAAGAGAGTGGGAAGTATTTGGGTAATCGGAAAATACTAATCAGCTGAAGTCCAAGTGGAAGGGAGTTGGTAGAGAGAGGAAAAAGAGGTGGGCAGAAGGGGGCAGGAAATATGTTAAAATTCAATATATGCGTTGCTATTATTAATCTTCTAAGCATTGATGCTCATCCAGAGCGCCATGGGGACCCCCCTGAAGATTTAAATGACAGTGAGTTAGTCCTTCTTTTTTTTTTTTTGAACTCAAATAGCCACTTTACAGACCTACTAACTATTTGTTTTAACCCAACACATGGTTTTTAAGAATGACTCTAGACTTATCTCGTCTCTTACTGTATACTAGCAAATGGAAAGAGGCATAAATGAACACATTTTAAGAAAAAAGAGAAAATGACAAGCTTAATAGGGAAGACTGATCCAGCGTAAAGTAAGTCCATGGACACAGTAAGCGTCTTTTTAGTTGGACTTAGAACATTTTGTTAATACTTTATTTAGTTATATAAGTATTTTGTATAATCACTTCTATCATCTCTCTATTCCATGAATTTAACTTTATTTCTGGCTGAGTTATGTTCTATAGTTAAAAGATATTTGAGTGTTTCTTTCATTACAGCATAAGAACATTTAATACCACAATCAGCATAATAACATGATGTTTAGGTGCTACTTTCAAAATTCATCTTTGCAAAGAACATGCAGCTGAAATTCTCCATGGTATTAGGGAATTTAAGGTAAACACATAATGTTCTCACAAAGTATTTCAATTTACTCAATTTTCCAATTTATTCATTTAGAGAGTTCAACTTGTTAATCAATAAATGGTACAAATAAAGCCAATAACATAGCTTCAATCTCGATATGAATCAGTTTCTCCAAATTACAAAATTTCTGATTCAGTGTTATAACTGCACCATAGCTTCATTAAAAAAAAAAAAAAACTGGAGAAAATTGATGCCTTAATTTAACTTATATTTCTAATAGGACATTAGCTCTCCCTGATGAGAGGGCAACAGAAACAGTGCATCACATAAGTACAGGGCCCCAGTTGGCTTTGTTTTAACTGAGACATTTTTAAGTGGATTTGGAGCTAAACCTAAGAATAGAAATACCTTTAAAAAATATAGTAAGGGTGAGAAATTATCTCTTTCTAATATAACAGTGATTTTGTAAAATAATTTATTAAACTTATAGACTAACTTTTCTAACAATCCACAGCATTTCTAGAACATTGGCAAACCATACACAAAAGGGTTGAAATATGTTAAAATTCAATATATGCGTTGCTATTATTAATCTTCTAAGCATAAAATTTCCCTAATATCTATGTCAGTGAACAGAATAAACACTTTTATTCCAATAACTGTACTTACAGTCATCAAAATATTAACCATTAATTAATTAAGTCTTAAAAATCCCATTATTTGCAAACTCTGTTCCAGGTAAAAAAAAAAAAAACTCAAAAAATAAAGAAGACTCAGTCTCTGCCCTTCAGATAGCTGAAGTGACAAACACATAAGTACCATTGTCTCCATTTATGTTAAGCTACATAACATTTATACTATAATTTACCTAATATTTCAAAATATTTAAATTACTTGCTTTTTATTTAAATACATTGCTTTCCGAATGCAAAGTTACTTCTCTACTCCATCATCATCACTTGCCATTAAAATAAGTAATCATATGAGTAGGCAGATAGACATTTATAATACACAATTTTGCATCTTTGAAATATCTCATTTTCTACATTTTAAAATTTGAATAAATAAATAAATATGCCTCCTTCCTTAAATGATAAGAATTAAATTCAAGATTTAACAAACAGTAAGAGAATGGAAAATTTATAAATATTTACTACTCATTGGCCCCACACCAGCAGTGATAAAGGGCATTTGTCTATCTTGCCCCTTTGGATAAACTCAAATATAGAAAAAATGACATGTTGTGTTGCTGTATAACCAGCTCATCCTGGAAACAAACATGAAAGGTCAAAACTTGCCTCCCTGGTCCCATTTTCAGGTCTTGTTTTTCTGCTGGTTCTCCTACTAGGAATGGAAAGGTAATTACCCCCATAAATAAAGTACAAAATAGCCAAAAGATAGGGAAATATTTTTCATGACAAGGACAACCTAAGCAGAAGATTGCTGGACAAGAAATCCCTGAGCTCCTCCCCTTTTATTTAATCTTTCATGAAATTTGTTTTCTTTATAAAACATTGTTCATAGAACAATTTTAATTTATTAAAAGCAGAACATCACAAAATAATGAACCCTAACCTATTTGGAAATATACAAATACAAAATGCTTATTTCAGTCCTCTGTTGCCATCTTCCAGGAATAATCTATAATTTTTTATCTTCCTAGATGTTTTTCTACATTTACATGAAAAGAAATATGTATATTTATATTATCTGTACATACATATCTATATCAGTATAGGTAGATGATATAGATACAAATACAGATATAGATGTATAGATATAGATAATGAGAATTTATGGTCAAAAATAGTTTCTATTACTTATATTCAAAGATATCTAGGAGTGCTTACTGAAAATTGTGAAACCATTTATTAAGTGGAATTTGACAAATTAGCATATTAATTTAAATTTCATTAAATGTGTATTTTGATTTTAAAATATTGCTATCTTGATCATGCAAGTCTTCCCATCTAAGATACATGGTCTAATTCAGGTCATGTTTTTTGTCCGTTCTGAGAATTTTAGAGCTTTCTTTATGTTAGAAACTTTAACATTTTCCTGGGTATTTCATAGTTCTTGTTGGTTCTTCAAATGTAACTTAATTTCCTTTTCATATTTTAAAGCTTATTACTGGTATAAAGAAAGGACTAATATTTTTATGTATTTATCATATAGGCAGCAGTACTGTAACGTCACTCACTAATTTTAATAGTCTTAAATTTTTTTAATTTTCTAGGAATATATATATGTTTTTAAAAGTAAATTTGTTTCTTTTTCCTAGTATTTAATGTTGCTTTGATTTTCACTTAATGAATTTGGTAGCTTATATGATCCATTGGTAACTAAACGTAAATGAAAAAATCTACCCAATTTCTTTAAACATATGACATGGATTTTCAACAGTGCCTGGCAATCCCATTTCTTTAGTTTGTCTCTCCCCAGTCTTTCGGATGATTATTGCATACAGACATATCTATTCTCCAACATCTCACCTTTCTAATTTTTAAGTGATAACTTTGAGTCATATTTTAATAAGAAAATAGGAATATTTCATAAGATATTTATAAAATATCTACCAAATATCGAATATTTATAAAAATCTGAACATTTATAAAATATCCACCAAAGCTCTTCCAGCTATCCCCAAACATTACTGTGTCCACTTTTCTTCCCATTACCTTTTTTTTTTCTTTTTTTGAGACAGAGTCTTGCCCTGTTGCCAGGCTGGAGTGCGGTGGCACGATCTTGGCTCACTGCAACCTTGCAACCTTTGCCTCTCAGGTTCAAGCTATTCTCCTGCCTCAGCCTCCCAAGTAGCTGGGACTACAGGCGTGTGCCACCAAGCCCAGCTAATGTTTGTTTTTTTGTTTTGTTTTGTTTTGTTTTTGTATTTTTAGTAGAGATGGGGTTTCACCATGTTGGCCAGGATGGTCTCGATCTCTGCCCACCTCAGCCTCCTAAAGTGCTAGGATTACAGATGTGAACCACCGTGCCCAGCCCCCGTTCTCTCTTAAAACTACTCTAATCAGGAGTTCATCCCTACTGCTGCATGAAACCACTCTCATCAAGAATATCCAAACCTCCCTGGTTTACATTAAATACTTCTTAATCCTCACCTTTCTTGACCCTCAGCAGCATCATATGCAGTTGAACGCTCCCTCCTCTTGGCCCATTGTCTCGGCTTTGTGTCAGACACGCCACTCTCAGCACTCTTTCCTTCTACTTGCCTGCCTTCTCCTTCTCAGTCTTCTTTGCTAGCCCTTTGTCTTCTCCCTGTCCTCTAAATATTGGTGTATCCCAGAGCTCAGTCTACATCCCTCTCTCTCCTCTTCCCTACCCACTCTCATTTTCCAGATGGTCTCGTGTAGTCCTTGGCTTTAAATACCTACATTTATATCTTCAATCCCAAATTTGCCTCTGAGATGCAGAATCATATGTACAATTGCCTGCTCTGCATTTAAGCGTGGATACCTAATTGATAACCAACTACAAGCTATCCAAAACAGGATTCCAGATTTGACCCTCTTCCCAATCACATATTTATGTCTGTGTTGTGCAGATAGATAGATAAATACGCAATGCACACAAAGTCTGACCACTCTTACCACAACCATCTCTACTTTTCCCCAATAACCCCCTAATGGATCTCCTTGCTTCTACTCTTCCCTTTCTACAGCAGCCAGTGTGATCTTTTAAAAATACAAATAAAATCATACTATGTCCCCAGACTGCCCTTCTCGTTAAGCATAAGATAAAATCCAACGTCTTCTTACGGCCCGTAATGATCCACATGTACCTTTCTCCCACCCTGTACCCATTCAGTTCATTCCCTACCTCTCTTGCTTACAGTGAAGACTACACTGGCTTTGTTGCTATTTCTAGACAAAGTTCACTCCTAGTTCTGGGCCTCTGTGCTCACCATCTCTCTGTCTTGAAAATACTTTCCCCAATTATATTCATGGCTCACTCCCTCGCTTTGGTTGGGTCTATATACTTAATTGTCACATCAAAGAGGAGGCCTTTCTGGTCATGCTTTCTGAAGTACATTCCCCACACTATCATTCTGTGTTACTTTTCATCATGGCCCTTATCACTTCCATAAGGCACTCATTATTATTTTATTATCATCTCTCTCTTTATTAGAATACAGGTTCCCTGAAAACACAAATTTCCCATCTTGGTCACCATCATATTCTTATCACCAAGAACACTACATGGCAGATAGTAGTCAATCAATAAGTGAGTGTTCAATGAATGAGAAAATGTTTAAAACTAAGTTGAATAAAATTGGTAATACAAAAATTGATAATACCACTACTATTTCTGTCTTTAGCTAACTCCCATACAATTTCCCTTGCTGGGTTTTGTTTTATTCCTATTTAATTTTCTTAGAGTATTGTTAGTAATAGTGTCCTTGCTTCTGTTCTGTTAAGTTTCCTGAAATACTCTTGCAGCCGCTATTTATAGGATGAAATTAGTTTTCCCCTTTACCTTCACATTTAAATATATTGGAAATTTTTGTTATATCACCCTTATATTGTAGGAATAAATTGTTCTTGTCCATAAATATTTATCTTTATGGCATCTGGCTTTATTGCTAATTTACCAACTGATACCATTTTCCTCTTAACCCTCTTCAAGAGAGCTATTAAATGTGGAAATAAAATGATATGGTTTGGCTGTGTCCCCACTCAAATCTCATCTTGAATTATAGTTCCCATAATCCCCACATGTCATAAGAGAGACCCAGTGGGAGGTAATAGAATCATAGGGGTGGTTACCCTCATGCTGTTCTCCTGATAGTCAAAGAGTTCTCATGAGATCTGACGGTTTTATAAGAGGCTTTTCCCCCTTTTGTTCGGCACTTCTCCTTGCTGCCACCATGTGAGGAAGGGCATGTTTGCCTCCCCTTCAACCATGATTATAAGTTTCCTGAGGCCTTCCCAACCATGCTGAACTGTGAGTCAATTAGACCTCTTTCCTTTATAAATTACCGAGTCTCAGGTATGTCTTTATTAGCGGCATGAGAACAGACTAATACATTACAACATCCTATTTCTTAGGGGGTTTCCCAAGAGAGTGTTGATTCTTAGGCATTTTATGCATTTCAGTAAAACTAATTTATTAAATAGGTAATTTTAAAATATCTGAACTAATATCTATGTATTGAATATCTAATCTAAAAATAGCTACCTTTCTAAATTGGCCATATAAATAATTTCGTCTAACAGACAATTGTCTTTCTAGGTCACATGATCTGATTTGGGATTCAAAAAAACAATGTCAGATATTGCAACTATATCAAGGCAGCCAGTGAACAAAGTTCACATTCCATGCTTCTTGTATTTGGACAGAGCTCAAACTACATAACTGAGACCTCAGAGCTGAGATACATCAAAGACCATGGATTTGAATCCAGATTAACATGTTCTGCTCAAGCATCCTCATGATTTAAGGATTATTTTTATATTACAAAAGACCCCATTTTTCTTTAGCAAATATACCATAAGTCATATTTAAAGAAAGGTACATAGAGCTAGGTGGATGTTTACAAGAGCCCTTTGAGTTAAATCCAAAATTATTAGCCTTTCTGCTGTATGCTTATAAATGAAGCATAGCACAACATAATAGCTACATTGACTACAATTAGGTCCTTGAATTAAAGGCAAGAAATAAGACATTTTGACAGCTCTGGAATATTGCATTTCACGGGGCTCAGTGCACGGCTAGGTAACACAGGTGTTGCTGTAATTGCAGTACAATGGGAAAATTCAGTGCTTAATTGCCTTCAGATTTTCTCATGTGATGGATATAAAATCAAGTGCCAGCATTGTCTCCCTGTCATTAAGTGAAACACAACTAAAAACATTTTGGAGTTTAACTGTCCTAAACCAGAATAAGAGTACATGTTGGGCTTCTTTCTCAGGCAGTCATAGTTTCTGTAACTATATACCTGCTTTTCACAAATACAGAAAAAAATACTTTAAGAGTCCTGGTTGACAAAATGCTTTAAAAAATATTTTAAGAGCCCTGGTTTACATCTTCAGTAACATCTTCCCTTTCTCATAGTAAAACAGTGCATCCAAATTCTGCCATTTCCTTAGCAAGGCTGGGAAAATAATCTTTAACAATGTGCCAAGATGAAAAGAAGTGTGGTTATTTTTGTCACTTCTTTTACCAGAAGAAAAAGGAGAAGAAAGAGGAGGAGGATGTAAATGAGGAGGAGTAGGAAAATGCTGCATTTTGTAGCAAATTGTGAACGTTATATTTACAAACCACACATCACTTTATATTCTGGGATAGAGAGCAGTTGTCGCTGAGGGATTTCTGGAAATATGGGCTGAATCCCAAGAGTGGCTCTGGAAAATACCGGGAAGACAGCAGATGAAAATTACTACTGTGAGGAGAATGTAAATGATACTGAGAAAATGCCAGATGTAGACAGACACATCGTCTACTGAAGAGCATCTGCCTGGGGAGAAGACAGGGAGCTTCATGTGAGCACAGTGAGGCAGCTATAAGCACTCATAGCCCCTTCTCCTTCCAGCTGGCCTCACTGAGAAAAACTCAAGACTGAGCTCCACTGAGCCATCTGCATCCACCCAAATGAATAGCAGGAAGACTGACTCCATGCAGGAGCCCCTGGGCTTTCATGGTCCACATTCATAAATCCTAAGGATTCAGAGCAACATTCTTTAATGTACTGGGGAAAATACTATTCTCACACATACTCAACAATAATGTTGTAAAACATATGGCTAATGAATGCATTGTCCTGATTATCTACAAGAACCTGTAAGACTGTTCTTCAGGTAGCCTTGGACAGACCCAGTTCTCCCCATTTTCTCACTTGCAGTTCTCAAGAATAACCATAGAATGTGCAAGGAATGCAACATCTTGAGGTAGAAAGGAACTGGCCAGAACATCCCAGGCTCTGTTCCAGTCCCCCACCCTTGAACAGGATGTCCTTTGATGCTTTATCACGGCAAGTCACATGACCCTGAAGTGTACAATCCTGCAGAGGCAGCTTTTCAGGCTTCCTCAGGCGCAATGCCAGCAGGGCATATGCACTCAAGACTCCATCCATCCCAGGCAGGTTTTCTGAGCCTTGAGCGACAGACTCTCAATGAGTCCTTGGTTTCTGTTATCCCTTGCTGTCCATCTGTAAGTAATAAACCCGCTTCACGCAGCTTGTTGCATATAAGAACATTTTGTCTCACTGGACTCGAAAAAGTTGTTAACCAGTGCACAGTGGACCTGCTTCACAGAATGCGAAGAGTCCAAGCCTTGGGGATGATGTTTAGGTTGTAACAAAGCCATAAAGCACAGGTGATTGTCCGTGGCAATAAAGACTATGCCTTAACATTTTACAGCTATTACAGACATAAATTGGAACAGAATCTATATCTGACCCTTTAAGGGGCACCTATGTGAAGCCATTTGCTGCTGAGGGCAGCTTTATACTTTAACCAAAAAGTCAAAGAAAATTCATCATTTCCTTTTGATTTCTGGAGCCAACATCGTTCTCCTACTCAGATGCTCTTCCCAGAAGGCATCATCTGTAACTTGTGATCTGTGAACTGTACATGACAGGCAAACTGAATTCTCTTTAAAATTATCTCTTTTCAGAGGGGAAGATCAGTAATGACCAAATGAGTAATGGTTTGTTGCAAGAAGCACCCTGCTACCTCACTCTAACGATTAAATCTGTAATTTTTCCTTGTCTGTGGCCACTAACTATTCATAATTCTGAACCATATCTTTAGAATAATTTCTATAGTGGAATTATTTTATTGCCAATTGTTGTTTTGTTGATTTTGGTCCACAGAAGCAGATCATAGTGGAAGAGAGAATGCCACCTGAGGCAGGACCCAGGACCCAGTCCAAGATAAACTAGAATGTTTACTTAAGACCTTGCATAAACTAGAATGTTTACTTAAAACACTCCATTATTTTTTGTTTGTTTTTTGTTTGTTTGTTTTTGAGATTGAGTCTCACCCTGTCAAGAAACGACAGATGCTGGCAAGGTTGAGGAGAAATAGGAAAGCTTTTACACCGTTGGTGGGAATGTAAATTAGTTCAACCATTGTGGAAGACAATGTGGTGATTCCTCAAAGATTTAGAACCGGAAATACCCCTTGGCCCAGCAATCCTATTATTGGGTATATATCCAAAGGAATATAAATCATTCCATTACAAAGACACATGCACGCATATGTTCATTGCAGCACTACTCACAATAGCAAATACATGGAATCAATTCAAATGCCCATCAGTGATAGACTGGATAAAGAAAATATGGTACATACACACAATGGAATAATATGCAGCCATAAAAAGGACAAAGATCATGTCCTTTCCAGGGACATGGATGAAGCTAAAAGCCACTATCCTCAGCAAACTAACACAGGAACAGAAAGCCAAACACCACATGTTCTCTCTTATAAGTGGGAGCTGAACAATGAGGACATATGGGCACAAGGAGAACATATGGGAACAACACACACTGGGGCCTATCAGGGGAGCAGGGAAAAACACATTAGAGAAAAGAGTGAAATGCATCCTGGGCTTAATACCTAGGTGATGAGTTGATAGGTGCAGCAAACCACCATGGCACATGTTTACCTGTGTAACAAACCTGCACATCTTGTACATGTACCCTCGAACTTAAAAAAAGTAAAGTAAAATAAAATAAAACACTCCATTAGCATGGAATTCAACAAGCTGAGGATTTTAAAGAGACAATTATAATAAAAAAGAGCTGGAAAAGCTATGTTGTATCTCTACTGTTCAGTAATCACCAGAGGCACCCAAAGACAGAAGCTGATCCCTTACTGTGGCACTTAAAATGGTCCACAACTCAACCCTCTAGTCACTCCTGACATGAACATTAGCCAGACCAGTCTTTGCACAATTCCTCAAGTTCCCCTGTGGTAGGATGGCAACTATTTCCCCACTTCTGATTTTGCCTTCCACATGAAGGGAACTCTTCTAGCTACAAGAAGCCCAGCCTTTCCTCTCACCCTTTTGCTCATTCCTTTTCCTTACAATGAGGAATAATGTATTGATTGCTGAGATTAGAAGGAGTAATCAGCGAGCCACTGTCCAGCTCCTTTCTGCTACATGCAGAACACATACTTTTTCCTCTTTTATCCCATATCTTAAATTTCAAAGGGCCCTGCCCCTATGTGAAGTGGTAGTGGAGTGGACTGGGATGGAGTGGGAACACTTATCTTTGCTGACTCATTTGGGGATTTTAGTTTTAGAAAACCCTTGACAACACAAGGGACATTTTGTTCCTCTGTGCTTTACTGCTGTCTTACTTTTCAATTGGGTCAGAACACACAGAAGAAGTAGGGATGCTATTTTGAGGTCACCTCAAAGACCACAGGACTATATTTGTTCACAACTTCTTGTTCCAGGAGTTTCTGCCATCTGGAAGGTACTTCCTCATTCTTTTCACCTTTTCCAAATGTATGCACCATTCAAGCTATTTTTCAAGTCTTAACTTCAACCACAAAATGTTCCACAAAGCAGCTGTGATATTTAAGTAATGTAATATGTGTGAAACATTGTGTCTGGGGCAGTAGGTATATACTAGGTGTGACTTTTCTTTTTCCTTCTTAGTCACTCAAGTCTATATTAATCTTCACCATACACTGCTGATTTGAGTACCAAGAGGTGCAAATATCTAGAAATCAGTGAGATGTGATATCTAAAGAGCCATAAAATTAACCATGCCCTTTGAGCCAAAGTTCCACTTCTGAGAATGTATGCTGAGTTAAAGCTGAAACTGGCAAATATTTATACCCCAAGATATATGTTATATTGTGATCAATAAAGAAATGACTAAGTAAATTGTGGCACAGACACATAATGGATTATTTTGCAACATTTAAGATTATACTAGTAAGTTTCTAAAGATAACACAAAGTATTTCTACACTTCTGCATGATCTTACCTCAGTGGTAATCATTCCTTCTCCTGAAAAATAATATAGAGCTTTATTTTTCACTCTCTTTTCTGTGTCATTCTTCAACATTATACTTTAAGAGGATTTTTTCACTATTTTATATCATTATAATCATCATCATTGTTATCATCTTAAAACACAAAACCATAGGTGCTGATGTTACAGGTGTTGCAATATGAGGATATTCTCTAGAAGTTTACAATACAAAATATGCAGCCACATCGCACAGTAAAAACTCAATATGTATTTGTGAAGTAGTTGAGTGAATGACCTGGACTAATGTATGCATTAATAATAAAGGTACAGCTATCAAGTTCATATTTATACACTGAGTAAATAAATGAATGATTAGTGAATCATCTCTACTCTGTAATTATATATCAATCATTCATTTTGTTTTTCACTTTATTCCAGAAGGTGCTAATTTTCTGTCCATTTCCCCAATACTTCTCATATGTTCATTTTTGAAACAGGAAATAATCATTCCCTTACCACTCATGATGCCCTCGGCAACACTGACTCTAAAGTATGAAATAGAACACAATTTCAAAATGAAGCAGGCAATCAGGAAAGTACCAGGTCATGACCATAAAACACATTCATTCTCCCGCTTCAGTATAGCTGCACCACACCATTAATATATACAAAGCGCAAAAAGTGTTCTCTCCTTATTGCTTCTTGCAATTGGAACTGATAGATCATTTACCTTCAAAAACTTTACATAAGTCTGTTCTCAAGTCAAGGTTTTAGATAACCAGTTTTTTTCTTTTCTTACACAGAGTTCACATAGACAAAATAATCACCCCCAAGTAGCTAAGTCTCAGATGCATTATGAGACAGGTATTAAGAAACTAACATACAAGTATTAAAATATTGAACAAGCGAAGCAAATTTGCCATAAATCTCCCTGTTTAAAAAATGTCAACACTTTTATGATTCACTTTAACTGTAGTGGTATCAAGTTGGCATTCCTCTTAGATGCTCTTACTCCTCTCCCATTACTGTAAGTGACTGATGACATGTATCAAGAATCAGACCATGTTGTAAAAACATACACACGAGTATGATAATAAATTTTATTTTTCTGTAGCCGTGAAATACTATTCTATTTTTTAATCTTTTTTGTTTTTTGTTTTTTGTTTTGAGACAGAGTCTTGCTCTGTTCCCTAGGCTGGAGTGCAATGGCACAGTCTTGGCTCCCTGCAACTCCGCCTCCTGGGTCTATTTTTTAATCTTAGTTGAACCTCGTTATGTTATTAACCTCCCTTTCAAATCTAAGAAAGTATCATTAAAATGGTATACTGACCATGAACAATATGCAAATACTAAGGCCTATATGATGTTGTCTGGAGCTCCCTGCCGTCATGCAGACGTCACAGTGATTGGCTTCCTGCTCCCAGGTCAGATTTGCTCTACCCTGAGGCTCATCTGTCCTTGTTACTTCACACACTGTCCGGTGCAGAACCACATTCTTCATTAACATCTAATTTCCTAGAAAATTTTTTTTCAGATACAGAGCACTTCCTGGAAGCTCCGAGCACCCGAAAGAGCCGTCATTTTCTACATCTTCCGGGCTTTGTAAAGCTTAAGATAACTCTGACAAATCGCCTTAACTGTCTGTTGCTGAATTACAAGAAAATTTAGTGTGCATGAAGAACAGTTTCCAGATTTTAATCTATGCATTCATCCATTAAAACACCTTCGACTTCTGAGGCCCCTTTAAAATGTGAGGAGCTGACTGAGAATTGTGAATCGTATGCATATTCTAAACTTTAGAAAAGCTATTGACAAGATTTTCTTGGTGAATAATGTTTCCATGACTGCATCATTCTTTCCAAAGCAGAAAAATTTTTAGGTTAGCATTTTTAATACTAAGTATTAGACCCTGAACATTTTATTTGTTCCATATGGTATTCTGGACTTACTGTGGCTTTGAGGAATTTGTGCTTCAAGAAGAGTGGGCTGAAACAGAAAAATATCACCTTCGAAATAAGACTGATGCCAACCAAATTCATGGAAGAATACGTAAGCCAGACGCCAACTTGATCATTTGCATTGAGAATTTCAACTACTAAGGGAAGCAAATTCTCATATCCACTATGTAGTATATTGTTTACCTGTGTGCATAAATGTCTACCCTGAAAGACAAATTGTTATCCAAAGATTGCTTGGTGAGTATGGACACAGAGAAATTAGAATGAGCTGTGTCAACTTTCTGTTGACTTCCTCAGGCATTGACCACCAAATGTAACTTTTTATAGGCAGATTCTTGGGTTTTTGAGTCAGAGTCTTCTTTCTGACTCAAATATTAGAGACATACTGAAAAGTTATTATTGTATTTTACTTTCAAAATCAGTTCTCAGTTTTCTTTCAAATAGAGAATAATGCAATGTATTAAATTTTGGGTATTTTTAATTTGTTGGTTTGGTTGAGGTTTAATTTTTATAGATCTTCTCTGACTAAATGCATTCTTGCTATACCTTGAAATACTATATCATTTTATTAGTAATTATTTTGGAATTTTTCTATAGATGGTTGAATTTTTGTATTGTATCAGTAGTTCTTAATTTATTTTATATCTCAGATACCCTTAAAGATATAATAACATTACAGATCATTTTCCCAGAAAAACAAATATAGTAAATGCATACAAAATTTTGCATACTCCTTAAGTGTTTGAAAGGGATACAAAAGTTAATTCATGTACTGCGCATTTGTCAAACTTCAGCTATTTTATCTGTCCAGACCATATCATACTTATACTTCCTATTTTCAGAATGAGACAAAACTTTAGAGACACAAAAAGGCAAACATGCAACTCAACTTTTACATAATTTGCCAAATGCAGTGCCCGGCTAATGCCTGGATGTCATCTGAAGGCAGCAGATTCAGTCAGAGAACGTGCCGGGCCTAAGCTGCAAAGCTAGCTTTGAGGATGGGGGTGGGCAAGCAACAGAGGATTTTATCTGTGGCTGGTCTTAATCCTCTGAATAAAGCATAAGTTTTGGTCTTGATGACTCATGTACCTTAGGGCTCTATGGACCAGGAAGGGTAGATTTCTCTCAACTTTATATAAAAATAGAAGCAAACGGATGTAATCTCCAGAGTTCCTATTAAAGATAGTCAGTAGACAGTATATGTTCTCTTTCCCTGTTACAGTAATACAGCCTGTTTTTGGAAAGAACACAAAAAACTTGATTCACTTTGTTTAGGAAAAATAAGCAACAGTTACATCCCATTTTCTTCCCAGAAAATGGTGGTTTCAGATCTCTAAGCCCAGGTAGGAGATGTTCTAAGGTCTTCACAATAGCTGCCACTTTTCTTAATTTCACACAGAGTAGACATAATTTCAAGTTTGGGAAATACCTTATTGTCATCCTTATACTTCATTTTACTCTTTATTAAAAAAAACAGTAATATGTACATATGGTGTGTTATTTCCAGATGGATAAAATAATAGCTCTCAGATGCTTCATATAATTCAATGAAGTAATAATAAAATATATATTTCTCTTAAATAGAACAACACAAGCCGTGGTGATGATCATGGTGTATGGGCAATGAGACAGATTGGTAGGTTATTTGTAAATGCTTTTCAGAGGGCATTATGCTGCGTTTCTCTGCCTCCATATCTCCCATCACAGTATCTTATTTGTAGATTTGTGTATTGATTTATACTGGAGAGTATTTTACCATTTGTGTCTACATCTGACCATCTGTTTGCCTGCTAATTCTGTAGCCATTCTTTCTTTCACAGGGTCAGAAAGCTATATATACTCTTTCCATTTCACATTTTTACTGAGTCGGGCTTGTTATCTTTTAAAATTTGATTTGCCTTTCTTCCTTTTTTTTTTTTTTGTTAAGACAGTGTCTCATTCTGTCATTCAGGCTGGCATGCAGTGGCATGATCTTGGCTCACTGCAGCCTCGACCTCCTGGGCTCAAGGGACCCCCTCATCTCAGCCTCCTGAGCAGCAGAGACTACAGGCATGCACCACCACAGCCAGCTAATTTTTTTTTGGTAGAGACAGGGTCTCACTAGGTTGCCCATGCTGGTCTCGAACTCCCAGGATCAAGCAATCCTCCCATCTTGGCCTCGCAAAGTGCTAGGATTACAGGCGAGAGCCACCATGCTCAGTCTTTCTTCTCTTCCTTTTAACCTAGTAGACCTAGCATCCTTTAGGACTCTGGTATTATTGAAGCATTAATTACTTTTTGTTTGGGACTTGTAGAGAATTCTGTTCACTTTTATGTTTGCTTGTCTACATTTCTATTAGATTGAACTACAGGAAATTGCCATTTTTTGGTAAAATATGGTCAAATGTTGGCAATTTAAGATGGCTCACCTATAATTTGTTATATAGACTTGAAAAAAAAATTGGAGAACTTTGTGAGACAAATGTTGGCAAAATGCTTAACACATAAGGGCTTTTTATATGCTATGTATTATCACTATTATATAAAACAATTCAGTGCTATCTATAAAAAGAGTCTGATGTATGACAGCTATTCTCAAGTGTGTTTGTGCAATGCTCAAGTAGCCACTTTATAGTGAGACCTCTGGGGATGCAATTTCAACATTCCATAGTCATTTTAAATTCATTTTTAAATTGCCAGGTTTGGGTGTTTTTCATCTTTGGCCTACTTGTTCTATTTTATCTATACATAGTTGTATTCACAAACTGTTATCCTCTTTACGATAACATCCTGCAGGAGCATATAAGTCCTTAAGAGCAAAAGATAGAAGAAAATGTAAAGATCTAGACATATTAAGTGTTTTAAAATATCATGCTGCAAACGTATCAAATACTTTCGTTTATCATTATTTCTGTTCAAATTGTGTGGATCAAATCTAAAGGCTAAATCCTCTTCAAATACCTTTTGAACTACCCCCATGTTCTTAACCTATCTCAATGTCATTACGATTTTTTTAAGAAAAATAAGTCTCAAAGAAAAATACAGAGAAGGAGCAGAACAACTGGTTTTGTCACTGGACTCATGATCATTTCTCCCATTATGATCAGTTTCAGGCCTTAAGTTCAAGACCAGTATTTATGTTGGGAGTTGATTTAGGCAAATTTTCATTCAAAGGATAAACTAATTTAAGAGCCAAACAAAGGGTTTGCTAAATTAATTGCTAACTCATTTTTCTAAATTTGAAGCTTCAATGATTGCTTCTGTTAACGCAACATTGTCCTAGAGTACGGGCAGCTTTTGCAGCACTCTTGTCATTGCCATAATTAATTCTCACTTGGAGCAAGTACAACATTCATCACATTTTAGATGGTGCTCCAGCATACTGTGTCAGAGCAGAAGGAAGGCAGTGATTGACAAAATGTTTATGTGACAGATACATTCACCATATAAATACACATCTGATGAACTTGAAAATTAGCTTGCTGTTTGGAACAGTCATGCATATTTTAAAGATCAACTTCACAGAAATGCTATTTTCCACTGCTCATTTCAGCTAAAAAGAGTAGTAACATAATGCTCATATGCCAAAACAAAATGACTTATTTTATTCAGCCATTTCAAACAACTGATGGCAGGAAATAGCAGGAAACTTAAGGCCAGGCCACTTAAATTCCTGTAATAGGCAAGGAGTGCTTTTTTTTTCAATTAAGGAGAAAGCCAAACATTCTTGTCCGATACTAATATTCTTTGGCAACTTCTACTGAATCTTAGATGTTACTTTTTGTCATTTTAAATATGCATACTTATTTTTGACTATCTTAGTCTTCAGAATTAACGATGCACACACACAGTAATTAGTTGAGCTCTATCTCCAGTTCACCTGCTCCTTGGTTTCCAGTCATAAATTTTGTCTCTTCTCTCTACTTTCCCATTACACTTCCCAGAGGCTGGCTCCACTCTTTTCTGCTACCTTATGCAATGCTAAGCTCTTCTGCTTCTTAATCCTGGTTATCAATTAACTATTGCTGTGTAACAAACAACCTCAGCAATAAGTGGCTTAATATAATAGCCACTGTTGTTTAAGAACCTATAGGTTGGCTAGGTGGTTCTGCTTATGTTTGTGCAGGTCAGCTGGGGCCTGGCTGTTCTAATATGTCTTCACTCTTATGTCAGGTGAATGATTGAGGCAACAGGAGTGACAGGGCCTCATGACTCTTGGCATCCAGAAGGCTGGTGTGGGCTCTCTCTCATAGCAGCTAGGAACAGAGGAAACAGAAGCTTGAAAGGCTGCCTGAGGCCTAGACCTAGAATTGGACCAGTGCCATTCTGCCACGTTCTTTTAAACAAAGCAAGTTACAAGGCTAGCCTAAATCCAAGGAGGAAAATAGACTTCACCTCTTGACAAAAGAAGCTGCAATGTCACACTGCAAAGTGCATGATAAATAAGAACTGAACTAGAAACTTCTGTAATCACTCAATCACACTCCTCCACCATTATTCCAAAAATATTTGCTCTACACTTCTTTTCAATGTCCATACCCTGATGAAGCCAAATGAAGTTTGTTGACCAACTTACTTACAATTTACAAACAGCAGAGAAAGCCAGGTTAGAATCCAAAGTCAAGGAGCAAGACTAAAGAGAGAGATTGTCATAATCCCAGTTTATTATGTGTGTCTTCAGTGTCAACAAGACCAAAATAAAGCTTCTCTATGCTACCAGCTTTGAAATGAGAATTCTGTTCCCTTTATGTTTGCTTGTCTATACTTCTATTAGATTGAACTACATGAAATTGCCATTTTTTTGGTAAAATGTGGTCAAATGTTGGCAATTTCAGATGTCTTACCTATAATTTGTAAAGTAGACTTGAAAAAAAAATGTAGACTTGAAAAAAATCATACTTTGATTCTTTGGGAAATGATGGGAAGTTTTTAGAATAACCATACACAGACATTTTTAAATAAAAGCAATTTCTATTTTAAAAAATCCTTCTAGTTTTTAAAGGATTCATTGGCTCATGGAATTGAACATAAATGGAAATTTAATGTAGAAAGGAAAATACAGCATGGATTTTGACATGACACAAAACTAAATTCAAATTTCACTTCTGCAAAATTTAATACCATGTGACTTTGACCTAATTGTTTGGCCACTCCAGCCTTACTTCTCACCTACCTTACAGACTCATTATGAGAAAAAACATGTTGTATTATATGAAAGTCAATACACATGGCAAATGTTAATCATATTTTTATTTATTTAATGCATTACTTTACACTCTCACAGTAATGAGAGATGAAGGGGACAGGGCAAACCCAGGAAAACTTAGCCCAGAGCTCTTCCACCTAACAGAGAGTCTTAGATCTATACTTTCTGCTTTTTAAGAAAAATAACTCACTTACTAAAAATAGCATTTTGAAGTTAACATTCCTCTTCAAAATTATCAAATACATTTAAAAAGTTCCATTAAGTAATATCACTTCTCCAAACATGTTTGTATGCATGAACTCTTAAAGCATTTTCGTCGATTCAACTACATTCTTTAATATAACACAAAGAAAAATATGTCCAACAAAAATACTGCTTCAATCAAACCTGTCTGATAAATAAATAGTTTGTATATTTGCATTTGTTAGGATCTCTGTTAGTCATAGACTCCTGAAACCTTTGATAAGCCATGAAAAAAGTGTACTGACAACTCAACTTATGTGGCCAAAATAAATAAATAAGCAATGCTTTAGATTTTCTGGAAGATTGTTTTGTTACATGGGAGAAGAAAATGAATCCCTACACCACTTAAAAGAAAGTCTTCAGTACTCAAAAGGAAAAAAACAAATCATTGTTTTACAAAGTAGAAAGGCATCTTTTACCATTTCACAGAAATCTCAAACATTCACATCCCTAGAATCCCAGTTAATGTCATGTAGTTCATATGTATTTTGAGGTGGTTATATACTTTATTCATAAGATTCTTTTATTTATTTCAAAGAATTTATTTGTACACTGTTTACCCTCTTTGCCAAGTTCAGTGATACACTGTGATGCCCTTTCTCAGTGGGCAGAGGAAAAAATGCATTTCTGGAGAAATTGTGGTTTAGAACTAGTTTTCAGGGTGGCAGCCCCCAAGAGGAAAATTGACTAAAAAGGATCAACAATCTTTAATTCTATCACAAGTTTAATCTTGTAATGAAGACTGAAAATTTCAATTTTGTTAATAGAAAGAGAACCAGCATGAAATGTAGTGAACAAACCATTTCCACTGGCTGCTAACACAGCCACACTGAGTCATCACAGACTCAGCATAAAACAATTGATTTAATTATATTGAAGAGAAAGGGATGGGGATAGACTGAATCAGCACAGTCAGCCAAATGCAAACAAGGCACACAACTCAAAATTGCTGTTGGGAATGCAATATGCTTTAAGTATGGAGCTGAAGTGTTCATCTCTGACTGTTCATTCTCAGGTGTTCTAATAGGTAGCAATTCCAGTCTTATGAAAAGCAGCTCTCCCTTGCGAGATATCTGACCCATTTTTCCCATGATTTCTCTGCAGCAGAGCCATAATTTACCAACAAATAAGCCAATTAAGCCAATTAAGTGGTGTGTTCACTCCTTTGGGTCACTTCCTAATGACTCTAAAAACCCATTTGTTATGATCCAAATGTTTTTGTGCCCCCAAAATTCATATGTTGAAATCCTAATTCCCAGGGTGACTGTATTAAGATGTGGGGCCTTTGGAGGTGAATATCATGAGGTATTCATGAGATAACATGAGACGTATCATGAGAATGGAGCCCTCATGAATTAAATTAGTTCCCTTAGGAAAGAGACCCAGTGAAGCTTATTTGCCCCTTCTACCATGTGAGAACACACTAAGAAGGTGCCATGTATGAATCAGGAGATGGGCCCTTCCAGACACTGAACCTGCAAGCACCTTGATTTTGGACTTCCTAGCCTACAAAACTGTGAGAAATAAATTTCTGTTGTTCATGAGTTATCCAGTTTATGGTATTTTGCTATAGCAGTCCAAATGGACTAAAGCATCATTCTTGTGAATTACTCTAAAACACCCTTCACTTGTAATCTCCAGGAACATTGCCCAAATACACATGGAGTCTACTCTGATCTGTTTTCATTAGGGATCATGTC
This sequence comes from Hylobates moloch, assembly GCF_009828535.3. Taxonomy (NCBI): domain Eukaryota; kingdom Metazoa; phylum Chordata; class Mammalia; order Primates; family Hylobatidae; genus Hylobates; species Hylobates moloch. The sequence continues at coordinate 20,773,510 of NW_026652289.1, read as the reverse complement.
GTTATCACATTGTAAAAAACAATTAGCCGTATATAAATATATATAGACATATTATATATTTATATATAGGTATATATACATACATATATATATATATACAGATACAGCAAGATATAGATATATCTGTGAATAAATAAGCTTTACTTCAAGCAGAAAGGCAGCATGTCCAGCCCCAGGACCTAGGATAGCCCTCATGGACCTAGCCTCTAGGCCAGAGCCCACACATCTAACCTCCTGGCTGGCCCCAGTGGATCCAGACTTGAGGCTAGTCCCCATGCAATATGGCTGCAGACGACTCAGGGTCCTGGCTCATCCCAGTAGACCACAGTGCCAAGTTGGCCCCCATGAAGTGAGGCTCCAGAATCACCTCTGCAGACCTAGGCTCCAGAATAGCCCCCATGGATTCAGGACCCAAATCTACCCCTGTGGACTCAGGTTCCCGGCCACCTCGCACTGGGACAGTTCCCATGGACTCAGCCTTTAAACCTGTCCTAGTGAACCCAGGTGCCATGCTCATCTCAGTGTCTGGCTGGCCTCTGTAGACTCAGACTCAAGTACTACCCTAGTGCCAGTTCAAGCAATGTAGACCCAGGTTTCAGGCCAGCCCCCATGGATATGGACTCCAGCACCACCCCTGGGAACCCAGTCAACAAGTCCAATCTAGTGAAATCAAACTCCAGATCCACCCCAATGAACACAGGTGACAAGCCTGTCTGTCTGCTAACCCAGGTATCAGTCCAGCCTGCCCAAGGACTACCAGACTCAAGCCTGCCTACAACCTGCCCAGAATCTCTAGACAGGATGACTTGTGAAGGGCTTCCCCAAACAAAGCCAGTCTACAAAGGTTGAAATAAGTCTCTACTTCTTCAAATATACAGACTTCAACATAAGGCAATAAGAAACACAAAAAACACAACAAAAACAACAACAAAATAATACTGCCAAAATAACATAATAATCTTCCAGTAGCTGATCCCCAAAGAAATGGAGATATAAATACTGGCTGACAAAGAACTTAAAATAATTTTTTAAAGAATTTCAGTGACCTTTCAGAAAATACAGAGAAATAATTTAATTAACTTAGCAATAAAATAAATGACCAAAGTGAGGAACTTTCAAAAGAAATTAAAATTATTTTAAAAATCAAACAAATTCTGGAGGTGAAAAATACAATGAGTGAAATTAAAATTACAATAGAGATCAATAGCAGAATTAGTCAAGCAGGAGAAATAAACTGTAAACTAGAAGACAGTATATTTAAAATATACAGTCAGAAAAAGAAAAAAAGAATGAAGAAAGCTTATTGGATTCATGAAACAGCATCAAAAGAGGAAATATTTGAGAGACAGAAGTTTGTGAAGAAGACAAAGGACAGATAAATAGAATAAAGCTTATTGAAGGAAATAATAGCATAAACTTTCCAAATATGGGAAACATAAATATTCAACTCTAGAAAAGTCAAAAGTCTTCTATCAGATTGATTCCAAACAGGAATACACAAACATATTATAATCAAACTGTCAAATATCAAAGACAAGGAGAGGAACCTGAATACAGTAAGAGAAAAAAAGCAAATGACATATAAGGAGTTCCAATAAGGCTAGTGATACATATATATATATATTTATACATATATTTATATATATTTATTTATATATATTTATATATATAGATATATATATTTATATATATAGATATATATATTTATATATATTTATATATACATATATATATTTATACATTTATATATATAGACATATATATAGAC
>NW_026652289.1:20743331-20771342 GCF_009828535.3 Hylobates moloch | reverse complement strand
ATTAATATATATATCAGAGATGGCGGTGGGTATTGACATATACCATATGAGCAGTGCTAGTGTAAGTGGTAGAAAATTTTTTCATAAAAGGTACATAAGCTGATCGTAGCGGAATCGGGGGTATGCTGTTCGAATTCATAAAAATAGGGAGGTTAGGAGAAGGGTTTTAATAGTGAAACATATTGTATAGGGCTCTAGAAAGTAGATGTTATATATCGTGGCTAGAAAAATTGTAGCAGTTAGGGCATTTATTATAATAATATTTATATATTCAGCCATGAAAAATAGGGCAAATGGATCTGCAGCATATTGAAGCCTGAGACTAGTTCTGAGCAATGTTGAAGCCTGAGACTAGTTCTGATTCCCCTTCTGTAAGGTCGAAGGGGGCTCGGTCAGTTTCTGCTAGTGTGGAGGTGAATTATATTATGGCTATTGGTCATGATGGTAGGAGTAGTCAGAGGTGTTCTTGTGCTGTAATAAGAGTGCAGAGATTAAATGAGCCACTTATTAGTAGGACCGATAATAGAATAATGGCTAGGGTGACTTCGTATGAAATTGTCTGGGCGATGGCTCGTAATGCACCAATATAAATATATATATACATAAATATATACATATATATCAGTAGCCTTATTGGAACTCCATATATATATATATATATATATATATATATATATATATAAAGGAAACTCCTTATATACACACACATATACATGTACTACACGTACATACACACACACATATACGTGTACTACACGTACATACACACACACATATACGTGTATTACACGTATATACACACACATATACGTGTATTACACGTACATACACACACATATACGTGTATTACACGTACATACACACACACATATACGTGTATTACACGTACATACACACACATATACGTGTATTACACGTACATACACACACATATACGTGTATTACACGTATATACACACACATATACGTGTATTACACGTATATACACGCACATATACGTGTATTACACGTATATATACACGCACATATATACCTGTATTACACGTATATATACACACATATATACGTGTATTATATGTATATCTATATATACATATATATAATGCTGAAGGAAAAAACCGCCAACCAAGAGTACGGCCCTGGCAAAGCTGTTCTTGAGAAATGCAGTGACACACACTTTCCCAAATGAACAAAAACAAAGAATTCATCACCACCAGACCTGTCTTACAAGAAATACTAAAGAGATTTCTTCAGGCTGAAAGGAAAGGACACTTAGAAACATGAAAATACATTAAAGTATAAAATCACTACTAAAAATAAGTACAAGGTCAAATTAAGAATATTCAAATACTGTGATGGTAGGTTATAAATTACATGTCTTTATTGTGAAGGTCAAAAGACAAAACTATTAAAAATAAAAATAACTATAACAATTCGTTAAGGAATACACAATGCAAAAAGAGGTAAATTTTGAATCAAAACATTTAATGCAGGGAGATTGAGTAAAAATGTAATATTATTTTATACAATCAACATTCAGATGTTAAGATTATCAGCTTAAAATAGCCTGTTATAACTATGTTTTGTGTAAGTTTCACGATTACCACAAATGAAATATTAAAGGCCATATTTGGCAAACTCACAGCTAACATCATACTTAATGGTGAAAAGCTAAACGTTTTTTCTTTAAGATCGGGAAAAAGGCAAGGATGCCCACTTATCATTTCTATTCAATATAGTACTGGAAGTCCTAGCCAGAGCAATTAGACAGGTGAAAGAAATAAAGGGCATCCAAATTGGAAAGGGAGAAGTTAAATTGTCCCTGTTCGCAAATGACCATAATCTTATATGTGGAAAGCCCTAAAGATTGCACCAAATAACTGTAAGAAGTAAAATATGCATTCAATAAAGTTGCAGGATACAAAGTCAACTTACAAAAATCAGTAGTGTTTCTATACATTAACAATGAACTATCCAAAAACAAGAAAACAAACTCATTTACAATAGATAAGAAGAAATAAAAAATAAAATATTCGGGAATAAATTTAACTAAAGAGGTGAAAGACCTCTGCAAGGAAAACTATGAAACTATTAAATTATAAACTAATAAACTATAAAACTAAAAACTGAGCCGGGCGCGGTGGCTCAAGCCTGTAATCCCAGCACTTTGGGAGGCCGAGGCAGTCGGATCACGAGGTCAGGAGATCGAGACCATCCTGGCTAACACGGTGAAACCCCGTCTCTACTAAAAATACAAAAAATTAGCCGGGCGTGTTGGTGGTCGCCTGTAGTCCCAGCTACTCGGGAGGCTGAGGCAGGAGAATGGCGTGAACCCGGGAGGCGGAGCTTGCAGTGAGCCGAGATTGCGCCACTGCACTCCAGCCTGAGCGACAGAGCCAGACTCCGACTCAAAAAAAAAAAAAAAAAAAACAAAAAACTGTTGATGAAAGAAATTGAAGAAGATGTAAATAAATGGAAAGACATTGCATATTTACAGATTTGAATAATTAATGTTAAATGTTCATACTACTCAAAACGACCTACAGATTTAATGCAATTCCTATCAAAATTCCAACAACATTTTTCACAGAAGTACCAAAAATCTCCTAAAATTCATATGTAACCACAAATGACCCAGAATAGCCAAAGCAATCTTAAGCAAAAAGAACAAAGTTTAATGCATCACACTGCCTGATTTCAAAATATACTACAAAGCCATACTTATCAAAACAATAGGGTACTGGTATAAAAACAGAAACATCTGTTAATAAAACAGAATGTAGAGCCTGGAAATATGTCCATACATTTATAGTCAACTGATTTTTGACAAAGTTACCAAGAACACACAATAAGTAAAGAATAGCTTCTCTTCAGTAATTGGTGCTGGGACAACTGGTTATCTACATGCAGAAGAATGAAATTAGATCCTTATGCAAAAATCAACTCAATATATTTTTAAAACTCTACCCAAAATGGATTAAAGACTTAAAACTGGAAACTATAAAACTACTAGAAGAAACCATAGAGGAAAAGCTCCATGACTTTGGTCTGAGTGATGATATTTTTTGTAATACGACCCCAAAAACACAGGCAACAAAAATGAAAATAGACAAATAGACAAACAGAAAATAGACAAATGGGATAATATCAAACTAAAAACTTGTACAGCTAAGGAAATAAACAACAGAGTGAAGAGACAACCTATGGAATGGGAGAAAATAACTGCAAACTGTGCATCTGATAATTACATCCAACATATATAAGGAACTCAAACTCAATAGCGAGAAAACAAATAATCTGATTTTAAAATGGGCAAAGAACCTGAATAGACATTTTTCAAAAGAGGGCATGCAAATGGCCAACAGATAGATGAAAAAGTGTTCAACATCACTATTTGTCAGAGAAATGCAAATCAAAATCACAGTGAAATATCGCGTCAACCCACTTAGAATGGCTATTATCAAAAAGATGAAAGACAAGTGTTGAAAAAGATGTGGAGAAATAGAAATCATTGCACACTGTTGGTGAGAATGTAAACAAATAGAGCTATTACAGAAAACAGTACAAAGCTTCTCAAAAACTTAAAAATAGAACCACCATATGATTCAGCAACCCTGCTACTGAATGTATATCCAAAAGAAGTGAAGTTGGTATGCCAAAGAGATATCTGCACTCCCATGTTTACTTCAGTGCTGTTCACAATAGCCCAAATACAGAATCAACATAAGCGTCTGATAAATAGATAAAGAATATATGGTATATATACATAATAAAATATTCTTTAGTTGTTTTTAAAAAAAGGAAATCCTGTCCTTTGCAATAACATGGATAAACCTAAAGGATATTATGTTAAGTGAAATAAGCCAGGCACAGAAAGACAAATACGGCATGATCTCACTTATGTAGAATCTAAAAATGTTGAACTCATAGAAGCAGAGGTTAGGGGATCATATTGGCCAAAGGATACAAAATGTCAGGTAAGAAGAATAAGTTCAAGATCTATTGAACAACATGGTGACTATAGTTAATAATGTATTATATTCTTGAAAATCACAAAGAGAGTGGATTTTAAGTGTTCTCGACAAAAAAACATATGTGAGGTAATACATGTTATTAGCTCAATTTAGCCATTCCACAGTGTATACATATTTCAAAACATCATTCTGTACAAAAATATTTTTATTTGTCCATTTTAAAAATAAATAAAATATGTAAGAGGAAAAAAAAAAGAAAGCACGGCAAAGACTGGACTAGAGTCAGGAAACCTATAACTTTGTTCAGCTACCTGTTGACTAGCTCAGGTTATAAAGCTTTCTGAGTGATCTTTCTCTACCTACAGTTTTCTCTTGTAAAAAATTACAGGATTGTCTGAGATTACTGACAAAGCCCCTCACAGGTCTAAAGTTTTGTGATCTAAAGTTCTTCACCAGGAATCTACAAATTACCTAGAGCTATGGTCTGTATAACCTAAAGCAAAGCCTACATTTTTAAGTTATATTTTTATAAAAGTAGTTTATAAATATAAATAAGAGTACAGGCAAAAATACATGGCTATATCCAATATTCTATTCAAGATGCCTGCAGCAATTTGTTTTATAAAAAAATTACATCTTCACAAAAATATCTTCAAAGATATTCCACTGAGAGTTCATACTTTTTCTCACCCTTTAAATGTACTAGAATCAGGAAGGACATATGAAAATCAATCAGTATTCTTTTCATCCTCTCCTGGTTTGTATTTTTTGATTTTTTTTCTTACTTGCTGATGTCTCGTGTGAACACCAGCCTTATTACTTTACCTTACCCTTGGACTTCCGTGGAATTAATGAACTGTTGCAACAGCCAATCATAATTTGTGTTTATGGTTTAGTGTTCTGTCTGGCTTATAATTATTTTTAGTACAGATCTGCTAGTTCAGTAAATGCCTTCATTATTCTTAGAGCTGAAGAAGCTTTTGGTTATGCAGACCTTGTCTTGTCCCTGCACCTTACTTCTTGGCCACCGCTTGTAGTAAACATCGTTTTTGCTCCATTTTAATAGAGCTGCCTGCAGAAGGTCATTTATTAGGTAATCACTTGTCTGTGAAAAATTCTAATTACTCTATGTTTGTCAAAGGGAGGAAAATAGCATTGGATGTGAATGCTGAATGAGAAGCAAACCAGAATGTAGATAAGGGAATCAGAAGTTTTTTAATTGGTAGATAAAAAGATGTGTTAAGTGCACCTACATTTTGAGGGTTAAAAAGAAAAGATACACTATCAGCTATAATAAAGATAAAAAAGCATAGAGTTTATGGTGTTATCAATTTGGAGTTAAAGCAAAAGAAAAATCGTTTATGAAGGTTACAGGGGTGTTTTTCCTGTGGAATCTTAGTGCCCCCTGCTGATCCTCAAAAAATGTTTTACATTTACATTGGTTTCTGTTTTTCTTCCCACATGGGTATTTTCCTATTATGATACATCCTTTTCAGGGAATAGAGTTTTTCCTGTGACTCGCTATCTCAGTAACACTATCACACATTAGTATCTGTAGCTTCTCATAGAAAAAAAAGTGATTCATCAAAAATGCATATCCATAAGAGTGCAAAGAGTTTGAAGTTACTACTTGTATTATAACTGAACTGGTTGAACTTTTAATTAAAAAGAAAGAAATCATCACCACATAGAAAGAAAATAAAAGTGAAAATACATGGTGACATTATCAATGACCCAGACTGGAGTACTGTTTCTGAGTTGGATGCTTGTTGAACCAGTTCCTTGTTTATGACTTGCATCAGTTTATAGCTAGACACAGACTCATCAGACATCAAGACACAACACATTGCCAAAGACCACCCATTAGTAATATCAATTTTTTCACATTTTAGTCTCCTCTCATACCTTATCTGTGAGAGAAATACTATTATTCTCATCTGAGGGGTGGGGAAAATGAGACTCATAAAACTTATGTAATTATCGGAAGGTTGTGAACCATTGATGGCAGATCATCATCTTAGATTATTTTTAGAACACAAGGGAATGTAAAAGCATTTTCCATGCCCACTCCTCACTCCACTCCAGATTATTTCAGAGCAAATCACAGACATTTATAAATATTTCAGTATTTGTCTCTAAAAATAAGGTCTCTTTTAAAAAACATTTTCAAAAATCTAGCAAAACCGAGATATTTAGCTATGATTTCAATGTCCACACTCTCTTCATCAATTAACCATTTCTTTTATTTTCTGATGCTTTGATATCTGCTTGCCTTGCTGACCCTACAAGGACTGCTCCTTCCTTCCAGGTTTAGCCAATTGGTGGAGATGGTAAACAACTCATCTTTGAAAAGTGAACACAATTTTTAAATGAAAACCAAATCACTCCACGGCCAGGCACTAGACAACTAGGGCAAACTCCTATGACCCAGAGCCCCACTGAAAATATTCAACCTAAACAATCATAGAATTGATTGTTCTGCCTCACCCATTCCTTCCCACAGAAACCATAATACTTATTTCACCTGTGCCCACCCTGGTACCTCCTTATGTCGTCCTTCATGGCAGAGTGTGCCCCCTGGTCTGGGAATCTGCAGGTATAACAAACTATCTTTTCAATGGCAGTTGTCTACTGATCTGTTAACATTACTATATGAATAATAATAAATCCTATTAACACAAAGCACTACCCTAGAGCAACTACACACAGTCTCCTTCCATCACATATTCATGGGAAGATAAAATTCATACAAAATAATAAGTATGTCCTTAATCTTAGAAATGTTGAATTATGGGGTCAGTGATACACGAAGCATTTTTATAAGTAGGATAATCCTTTCACATTAAATAAAAATGACTGTCAGTTATTTTGCATCATTAAATGGCTTCACTGACATTCTTGATTGTCAAAAAGTCATTTCTCCAAACCATCAACTTCTACACAATTCCTGAGCCATGATAACACCAACCAGTCCACTCCAGCAAAGCAGTCAGACTTTAACAATACTAAATGATGTTTAAGGTAAAAGATAACTTTGAGTCAGTCTGTCTGAGGAGTTGCAGGAAAAAGATAGAAGAGGGTAGACCCTTAATAGTCCAAATTTCTGTGTGGCTAACTTGAATCAACAAGACTTTGATACCTACCATCAAAATTTCCATTCATAAGGAACAAGAAGGCACCAAACAAGCTTCTCAACTATATTGTTTAATTTGATTCTCAACATCATTCTGTAAGTTAGAGTTAAACTATCCTCACTTCATAGATGTGAAATACAAGACTCAGGACTACTAAGATGCTTGCCTGTTAAATTTCAAAACCTTATTCTCACTTTACGCATCATGTTCTTTCCACCAAGCCCCAGCATATTCACAAATGTCTCAAACTCTTTAGCCAAAGCTGTTGCATAGTATAAGGTAATTCTTGCATTTCAAATAAGTATTTGGTATTATATATAACCTGGTTTTTAATTATAAACAATTAAAGTTGGGTGAAGTTTCAAGTGGTTTCCAACATAAAACTCAAATTTAATTTTCAGCTAATCTCAAGCTTAACGCCAGTGGGCCACAGCCAGCCTCGGGTATCACCGATGTAGTGTTTTCCCCATATCCCTACATAACACTAAGGCAGTGCCTACACTTGTTAGATTGTGTGACCCTTCTCAGGTAGTCTATTCCAGTACCAAGATCCAGTTCAGCACGAAGACACCTTCAGCCCCGAATGGCCTAGCCAGATTCAAGGGGTGAGGTGAGGAAGGGGGATACACAGTGAAATTTGAATTGCAGATAAACAGCAAATAATGCTTAAGACAAGTAAGTCCCATGAAATATTTAGGACATACTTTCTACAGGAAAAAAAAAAATGTTCCCTATTTATCCATAATACAAATTTAACTAGGGGTCTTGTATTCTACCTGGCAACCCTAGTCCAAAGTCTTCTAGAAAACCTGAATTCGTTCTGTGGTCTCATCCAGAGGTGGCTCTGTGCTGAGGAAGAAGGCTAAATCCAGAACCCAGTTCCCACATATTTCTTGAAATACAAAAACGCTATGAGGCTCCTCTAGGCCACATCTGTAGGTAATTTCACTCTCATGACCCATCCTAATTTGAATAGGAAATCACGGAGATAGTCTAGAACCAGATAAGCTTCCAGGGTAGAAGCAGCAAGATGGCATGGTTATTTACTTCACTAACTCATTCTTTATCCCAATAAAACATACAGAATCCCAGACTTGGCATTCGATGTCTTTTTTTTTTTTTTTTTTTTTTTTTTGAGACGGAGTTTCATTCTTTTCTCCCAGGCTGGAGTGCAATGGCACAATCTCAGCTCACTGCAAACTTTGCCTCCTGGGTTCAAGCAATTCTCCTGCCTCAGCTTCCCGAGTAGCTGGGATTACAAGCGCCCGCCGCCATGCCTGGCTAATTTTTGTATTTTTAGTACAGATGGGGTTTCACCACATTGGCCAGGCTGGTCTTGAACTCCTGACCTCAGGTGATCCACCTGCCTCAGCCTCCCAAAGTGCTGGGATTACAGGCATGAGCCACCATGCCCGGCCTGATGTCTTCGTAATAGATGGATGTGGGGACATAAGAAAGACATCAGAGAAGACAGAAGAGAAAGATAATTGTCATTAAATAAACCTAGAAACAAGTAAGTTGCATATAATGCCATCTTTAATATATCAGAATAGGTTTTTATTGCTTTAATTTTAATTCACATTTTCTAATAATAAACAGTTCAGAGCATGATTATTTTGGAGAAAGTGCTGTTCCTATTTCAGACTGTTTGGAAGAGACTTATATTTAATTCACTATAATATTTCTAAATTCTTCTTGTGGTGGTTTTAGCCCCATGGTATGTTATGATTTCCTGGACCCACAAGATGGGGAGACATTTCTTTTGTCAATGTTGTTTCCTGTGAGAATAATTCATTTTTAAAGAAAAATATAATTTATTTATCAAAATTCAGACTGCTATTGCTGCACATTACCTGCAAATATTTTATGAGGTTTGGTGTTTTGTTTTGTTTTTTAAACTTTGAAAACTCATAACTTGTTTCAGTGAGGGTGAAAGCTTTGACTGAAAGATGAAAATAACAATGACAGTCCCACACAAAGTGTCAAAAAGGGTTTCGACTTGAGGGAATATTGGTGGTTTGGTGACATCCATCTTAGTATATATTTCTAGAACAGTGACTATCATATTGTTCCACTTGCCAAAATGTCATGAATTTAAAGCTGGTCTCAGAAAATACTACCAATGCTGACTGTGAAATTTCCTGTGACTTAAGTGGAAGAACAATATTACATGCTCTCTTTTGTGAAGAACTGTTATTATTAAAGCAATTTAAATCAAAGTCAGTTTTTCTGGGCCAGCCATATACTTGGAATGCCTGATTACAAACTCCAAACTTGTTGAGGCAATGAAGACACTTAAAGAGAGTTCAAGAAAAACAGCTTCTTATAAATGACTTTTAAAAATCTGATTTAGCACCCCCATCCAAGATAATCATAGTTCAAGATATTTGCATATATAAGATGAGCATTAGAACAAGATAGTGACGGCAGTATTAGCGATGCATTCACTGTGAAAATAAACTGGTAGTGAAGTGATCACAGCAGAAAGTAATGAACATGAATAAGAAATACCATTTGGAAGGGGTGACATACTGGGACTCAAGCAACTTAGCATTGTTTGGACAAGATAACCTTGATAGCTACTTCCCACCTTAAGGGTCCCTGGTTCTCTGATTATCAGAAAACTCTCATCATCCATTTCAGGATGCATGAGGAAATGACAGAAAAATTATTTACATTTTTGAGGAAATGCTTTTTTTTTTTTTTTTTTTTTTTTTGAGGCGGAGTCTCGCTCTGCCGCCCAGGCTGGAGTGCAGTGGCGCGATCTCGGCTCACTGCAAGCTCCGCCTCCCGGGTTCACGCCATTCTCCTGCCTCAGCCTCTCCGAATAGCTGGGACTACAGGCGCCCGCCACCACGCCCGGCTAATTTTTTGTATTTTTTAGTAGAGACGGGGTTTCACCGTGGTCTCAATCTCCTGACCTCGTGATCCGCCCGCCTCGGCCTCCCAAAGTGCTGGGATTACAAGCGTGAGCCACCGCGCCCGGCCGCTTTTTATAGCTGATATCTTTTTAAATTATTTACTTGCATTTTCTTTCTTTTTTTTTTTTGAGGGGCTTAATATAGCAAAGATTTATCTCTTCCTCATGCAGATATTCGTTACAGGTTGTTTGGGACTCCATGCCATATAACCATACCTGGGACACGTTCATCACAGGTCAATTGGGGATTCTTCTCCATGTCGTTTTCACTGTGGGAGCCAAGCTGACAAAGCAGCTTGAATGTGGAAAAACTCAAACTGTGTTTCTCCCACTATTATTTGTATTTTGTTTATACATTTTTTCACCCAATATTTTGTTTCTTAGAGTATTTAAGTGTCCAGTTCTTATTAATGTGAATAATTTTACAAAAATGTAAGTCAAATAAGGCTGTGCTATTATAATGATTTGATGTCTGACATTATTATCCAAGTGTTTATGATCTCATTTCCCTGGATATAGATGTCATTGTTGGGAAATTAATCATCAAAGACACCCTTACTCTTCTTCCTCTTCCTGTGTGTACACAGAAGTCTCAGAATTCTATGAAACATCTGGTTTCTCTCTGCCTTATAAGGCAAATAAAACAAAACTTAAACTTTATATTGATAGTTGTTTACATGGTTTAGAATAGCAGTTTTTAAGCCGTGTTCTATGGCGCCCTGGGGTTCCCTGAGATCCCTTCAGAGGGTCCGTGAAGTTAAAGCTATTTTCACAATAATACTAACATATTATTTGCCTTTTTTACTGTGTGGACATTTGCACTAATGGTGCAAAAGCAATGGGGGGGTAAAACTGCTGTTGTCTTACCGTGAATCCAGGAAGTAGCAGTAAGTGTAATACCATTCATTGTATATGTCATTGAAAATTATTAGTTAAGTTCATAGAAATTTTAAAAGCCAGTTTTACTAAGAACATTGTTGATGATGTAGTAGAAAATATTGTCTCAACCTCGAGCTGAGGTCCTTTGAGAAATTTTGTGTAATAACTGAGAAGTACACAGAAAGCATTCCTACTCATACTAAAGTGTGATGGTGTCACCAAGAAAAGCAGGTGGCAGTTGTTTAGGGTGCAAGCTAAACCAGCTGCCTTTTGAATCGAATACCATTTTTGCTTAAAAGAACAATGACAAGCTACATTTATTAATAACTGGAGATTTGGTGACATTTTCTTGAACATGAACAAGGCGAGACTGTCAGTTCAAGGAAAACAACTTACAGTATTTGTTACCAATGATGAAATCCCACTTTTAAGCAAAAATTAGAATTGTGGAAAACTTATATGCATATGGCAATGAGCTTGGCTATCTCACAATACTTACTTTTCTGATGAGATTTATTATACATGAATAAATATGATTTTTATATTGTATAATAAGATACAGCAAAATTCAGAAGGTTTGCATAACTCAGGAACCAATATTTTCCAATAATCGATGCATAATCTTACAAAATCATGTAGGGGTATAGGACACATTCAAAGGGCAATAGAGACCAATACATTTTAAGCCAGGAGTATACAAAGTTTATTGACTTGATTTCAGATTATGTTACAACTAACCTTTAAAAAACTAAAGACATTATGTTTTGATGGTGTATCAAGAAAACATCAACAATTATCTGAGAAGGCTAATAAAATAATTCTCCCTTTTCTAAAACTCATCTTGTAAGGCTAGATTTTTCATATACTTCAACCAAAACGTATTGCAAGTGACTGATTGCAGAAACAGATGTGATTATAATTATTCTACTACCTTCTAATTAGCCAAACATTAAAGAGATTGACAAAAATGTGAAACAAAGACATCCTTTTTGCAAAAATTAAATTAATTTTGAATAATTATTTTAAATAAAAATATTTCATTTCTATTAACATGTGATGGGTTTATTATTTTAAATTATTAATAAATATTTTAATTCATCAGTTTTAACTTCTTATTTGTTAAGTACCTACAGATATAACCCATATCACAGCAAGAAAGCTTGTTTCAGAACACAATAATTTTTTTTTTTTTTTTTTTTTGAGACGGAGTCTTGCTCTGTCACCCAGGCTGGAGGGCAGTGGCTCAATCTCGGCTCACTGCAACCTCTGCCTCCTGGGTTCAAGCCATTCTCCTGCCTCAGCCTCCCAGGTAGCTGGGACTACAGGCATGCACAACCAAGCCCAGCTAATTTTTTTTAATATATTTTTAGTAGAGACGGGGTTTCACCATGCTGGCCAGGCTGGTCTCGAAGTCCTGACCTAAGTGATCCCCCTGCCTCGGCCTCCCAAAGTGCTGGGATTACAGACATGAGCTACCGTGCCGGCCTAGTTTTTAAGATGGTAACGGTGTGCTGAGATCAGAAATTTGAAACCTTCTGCTTTAGAGCAATGTGGAATTTTCTATCAGCAAAGGAATCGTGAGAAGTTTTTTAGAGCATTAGTTGCACAACTAAAACAATTTACTTTATATTCTCTTAGGCAAGTACCCAAGACATATATTCCCTCCCCTTGTGTATTTAGATTTTAAAAATAAAGGTCTTTCCATTAGCATTGATCAACTCAGGCATCTCTTCTCCATAAACTATTCCAATGTGTCTCTGCTCAACTAACCAGCTTCTCTCTATTGGAAAAATGATTCACTATTGGGAGAAAGACACTTAACAGGAACAAATTGAATCACAGGTTTCTAGAGATGCTTTCCAAAGACCATGTTATGACATTGTAGTGCTCGCTAAGCAGTAAATACTGACTCACTTTCCTGCTACACTCTTCAGAGCAGAAAGAGAAATCTACAAAAAGGGCGATGTAGTTGGGATCCACCACAGCCTTGAGACTGGGCCGTGTTTCTACGGCTTACCCACATTTCACCCCCACTTTCTCTGAGAAACAATGCAAACTGGAGAACAAGGTCAGAGAAGTTATCTTGGATGGTAGAAGAGAAGAAAGGAGAAGAAAGGATAAGCAGAAAATCAAAAAGGGCATAAAAAAATTACTGGGGAAAATAATTCTTAGTCACTCACCATTTCTCATGTTTGTGAAAACAGAAAAGAGGAGCAAGTGTTGTTATAAGAATCGTTCTTTCCCCTCCCCTCCACCACCCACATCTGTCAAGCTATCCCTGTTTCACTTTGTTTCCTCTGAACTCTCTATTAACTTCTTTGTCCTCCTCTTTTCTTTTCCTACAGCAAAGACTTTTTGTCATTTTTTGTTTCTTTTTCTTGTTTCTTTCCCTTTTCTAATCCTTGAAGACTATCTTTTCCCCTTCTCTTTTCCATTTATCTACTCAACCTTTCAAATCTTTTTTACTCTTTAGTCTCCTGATGCATTTCTTCTCCCATTTTTCCCTTTCTATACTATGCAAATGGTGTTTAATTAATCAAAAGCAATATATCTGAAATTTCCAAACTTGAAACATGAGACCAGCAGGACCGACAGATTTGTAATCTCAAGGTACTTTGAGGTCACAACATTTTGAAATTGTGTTTTCTTTTAAATAAAAATCTAGAATACATAAAACATACAATACAATACGTACATACATACAATACAAACATCTTCTAGATGATCCGGAATGGATATCTTTTTTAAAAACTTCTACTGCTCCCTTTTCATGTTACACTTTGTGTTCATATTTACAATTGTAGAAGTCTACATTAATGTCACATTATGTCATGTCATATTATTTAAAAAAAGTTTCACAGTAGTTAATTGGGAGAATTGAATCATCATGTAATAACATAGACAAATCTAAATTTTAAAAAAACCTGTGCCCTGTGCAACCTGGGTTTGGTAGCACATGCCTGTAATCCCAGCACTTTGGGAGGCCAAGACTGGCAGATCACTTGAGGCCAGGAGTTCAAGACCAGCCTGGCCAACACAAAAATTGACTGGGTGTGGTGGCAGGTGCCTGTGGTCCCACTGCTCGAGAGGCTGAGGCAGGAGAATCGCTTGAACCCGGGAGGTGAAGGTTGCAGTAAGTGGAGATCACACCACTGCCCTCCAGCCTGGGCGACAGAGCGAGAGAATATATTTTGCAGATGCTACCTCGATTTGTATCTCTTCAAAACAGTGAACTAGCATAAGTATAGTAGTAAATATAGGCTGTTGTTCTGTTCCTAACTCCAATAAAATTACATTAGATTATCATTTAATGCAGACTCCAACACTTTCACAGTACTAAATGTTTCTTTTCTTTCTTTCTTTCTTTCTTTTTTTTTTTTTGAGATGAAATCTCACTCTGTCACCCAGGCTGGAGTGCAGCAGCATGATCTCGGCTTACTGCAGGCTCCCCCTCCCAGGTTCAAGCAATTCTCCTGCCCCGGCCTCCCAAGTAGGTGGGATTACAGGCGCCCGCCACCACGCCTGGCTAACGTTTGTATTTTTAGTAGAGATGGGGTTTCACCATGTTGGCCAGGCTGGTCTTGAACTCCTCACCTCAGGTTATCTGCCCACGTCAGCCTCCCAAAGTGCTGAGCCACCGGACCTGGCCAGTACTAAATATTTGTTTAGTACAAAATAAAATAAATTTCAATGACTTATCAAGAATCTCCTTCCTGGCCGACACAGTGGCTAACACCTGTAATCCCAGCATTTCGGGAGGCCGAGGCGGGTAGATAACTTGAGCTCAGGAGTTCGAGATCAACCTGGCCAATATGGTGAAACCCCATCTCTACTAAAAATACAAAAATTAGCCAGGCATGGTGGCACACACCTGTACTCCCAGCTACTCGGGAGGCTGAGGCAGGAGAATGGCTTGAACCCAGAGGGTGGAGCTTGCAGTGAGCCAAGATGGCCCCATTGCACTCCAGCCTGGGTGACAGTGCGAGGCTCTATCTCCATAAATAAATAATAAAAAAGAGTCTCCTTCCTAAAACTGACAATCAAGGAATTTTCTTCATCAAAATTTCTGTCAAGAATATATCTGATTGGTCTTTCTCTTTGAGTACTGAGTGAAATTCTAGTGGGCTGACGTCCAGAAGAAAACTATCAGGATAGAGCAGGTAGATTCTGGTGAGAAGTAACACTCAGAGAAAGGAAGACATACAATGTGATTAAAACTTTTGCAGCTTTTGGCCTGGGGCCAGATGCAGTCCCTGTGGAACACAGGACAACAGAGGAAACTACGGAAAAATACACTAAGTTCTAATGTGGAGAAGTAGAACACTGAATCTAAGGAAAGCACCGCTGCTGGGAGGAGTGAAAGAATCTTAGAAGGTACAGAGTCAGAAAGAGAATCCTCACATTTGTCTACCATGTCAGTCTCTGGCAACTCGTGACCCAAAATGTGCAAAACAGACTCAAAGCAGCTCAGCTACACACAGAAGATCTTATCTGAGACCAGGGCTGCCACTCAAGTGTTTGCAGTTCAAATCCAATCAATGTAATATCTTCAGAAGCAATGGGAAGGACACTCATCCGAGAAACGTAACAGAATCCAGTGTTTCTGTTCTTACACTCAAAATGTCCGGTATATAATCTTTCAGAATTATGAAGAACTAAGAAAATGGAACACATTCTCAAAACATAAACTAATGTTTTCAATCTCAAAATGACTCATATGTTAGAACTACTGGACGAGAATTTTAAAGTAGCTGTTATAATTCCCCTAATGAAGTAAAATAAAATATGTTTGCAATAAATGAAGGATAGAAAATTGTAGCAGAAAAATAAAAACAATAAAAAAGACCAAAAGAAATTCCATAAACAAAATACACAATATCGGAAATAAAAATTTTACTGCAGGGACATAGTATTCAAATGGGGATGACAGAAGAAAGAATAATTAAACTTACAGACAGATCAATAGAAATTACACAATGTGAAAAAAAGAAAACACGATGAAAAATAATGGACACTTTCTTAGTGACCTATGGGATAGTATTAAATGCTCAAACATATGTCTAACAGGAATTCTAGAAGAAAAAAGGAGAAGGAATATGAAAAAATATGTAAAGAAATTATGGCCAAATTTTCTCAAATTTAAAGTAAAACAAATTTACATATTCACGATATTTAATGAGCCCCGAGTACATTAAACACAAATAAAGCCATACTGAGATGTATTATAATTAATCAGTTGGGTAGAAGTAATTTTGAAAATGGAATGAGAAAAGCAATGAGAAAGCAGAAAAGGAAAAACACATTACAGAGGAGAGTAATTCAATGATATGGAATTGTGGAAGCCAAAAGCAAATGGAATGAAGTCTTCAAAGTGTTCATAGAAAAAAGCCTGTCAGCTAGAATTCTGCATCCAATGAAAATATAGTTCAAAAATAAAGGCAGAACTTTAAAAAGAATGAAATCCTGCCATTTGTAACAACATGGATGGGCCTGGAGGGCATTATGCTAAGTGAAATAAACCAGACATAGAAAGACAAATACCGCATGATCTCATTTATACATGGAATCTGAAATAGTCTAACACAGAGAAGCAGAGAGTAGAATTGTGGTTGCCAGGGGCTCGGGGAAGGAGGAAATGAGGCAGTGTTGATTCAAAGGTACCAAGTTTCATTCACGCAAAATAAGTTCTGGAGATCTACCATAAAACGCAGGGTCTATGATTAACAAACGGTATTGTATTATATTCTTAAAATGTGCTAGGAGGATAGATCTTATGTAACCTTATTACAAAAGGGGAAAAAGAAAACAAAGTGGGCAGATGGAAACTTTGGAGGTGATGTATAAGTTTATGGCACTGTTAGTGATGATATTTGATGGTTTTACAAGTGTGTCCTTATCTCCAAACACATCAAGTTTTATATATTAAATATCTATAGCTTTTCATACGGCAATCATACCTCAGTAAGTCGTTTTTAAAAAAGAATAAAGGCAGAATAAAAACATTTTATAGAAAATAAAAGATTATTGCCAGCAGATCTGTTAACACAAGAAACGACAAAGGAAGGTTCAGAATGAAAGGAAATGAAACCATATGGAAACTCAAATGCTGAGAAAGGAATATAGAACATGGGAAATGGCATCTGGGTTAATGAAAAAAGTTTGTTTTGCTTTATTTCTCTTAATTTCTTTATAATACATATAATTGCTCAAACCAAACATTATAATATTTTCTTAAAGGATTTATAACATGTTAAAATGCATTATCTATAACAACTACAGAATAAAAACTGGGGAGGGAGCCTGATATGGACCTATATGACTTCAAGGTTTCCACATTATGTAAAGTAACATTAACTGTAAATAGATTGTTAAGGACATATATTGTAATCTCTATTTCCACCACTTAAAAAATGACAGAAGACATATAGTTGGAAGGTCAACAGAAAAATCAAAATGGATTTCTGACATTTCTAAACAATAAAAAAGACAGGAAAAAAATAGAAGGAAAAATAAAGCAGATAAATTTTTAAAAAGTAGCTGTATTGATGCCATATAACAGAGATTTCAAGTCAAAAGTTATTACTAGTGATAAAGAAGCTATTTCATAGCAGTAAAAGGATCAATTCATTAAAAAGACATGATTAAAAAGTGTATGTTTTTAATATCATAGCAGGAACATACAAAAGTGAAATTTAACAAATTAAAGGGAGACATAGACAACTCCACAGTCAGAGTTGGAGATTTGTTAAATTTCTCTTTTAGCAATCGATAGATCAGCTAGAAATCAGCAAAGATACCAAAGATACGACTAACACTCTCAAGCATATTGACCAGAATATTTGTGGCTAAATTTACATTTTTAAGATAAAGGATGATATATCAGAATCAAGTCTTAATGGTGGTCATATTAATTTGTAATTGTTTATTTCTAAGTGATCAATAGATTATATATTTCTACTCTAGTATTTCAAAAGCATCCAAAGCATTTTCAAGAATTAGAAATTGTCCATTCTAACAAATGAAGCATAGATGATACCATAACTGTCACTCCACATATTACAGAGAGCAGTTTGGAATGTGAGCTCTGAGGTCAGGTGTACTTAAGTAAAATCCCATCTCTGGCCCTTCTTAGTTACACAGCTTGGGTGTATCACTTAATCTCCCATGATTCTTCACTTTCTCTTCTGAAAATGGAGATAATGATAGCCTGTATCTCACAGAGTTCAGCAAGATATTAAAATCAAACTGTTATCATGGTCACTGTGTCATTATCAAAAATAGAAGCCAAATTTGCTTTGCATCTCAGTAAATAAATGAATTTTCGTTTGAAAAGTGCAAATAAATCAAACCTGAGATGATCACAAGGAGCCTTTCAACACCGTTGAAACTACTGGAGGTTTATCCTGCAAAGCTATTTAGATTAAATCTGAAAAGTTCAAATCTTTACACCAAAGCTGAACCCCATATGGTTCAGGAGTCTTTGCCTGAAAATACATATGCTTGAGTAGAGTTTTCAATTTGTTCCTTTTTGAAATTCGTACAGTTTCCCCTCAATTGCACCCAAATGTTTCTCATTTCCTTCTCCAGGTTGACAAAGAATATTGATTTTGGTCATAACAGAGTTCTCTCCAGTGAAGTCAGAGAGGTTCTTGTTGATACTGTCTGATTTAAATTTCATTTAAGCTGTTTGTTTTTTTAGGCATTAAATAAAAGAAATTATCTGTAGCCAGGAAGAGGGTGTAAAAAGGTGACACAAGTTAAGACCACTTGCCTCCTGACAGAACTGAAGTTTAAAGTGGATTTTTTCTTTGAGTAGACTTTCAATCAAGTACTATCCAGTTTTAAAATAACTTATCCAAAATCTTTGATATTTTTCATTATGTTTTCCAAAATTGACAAAAGTTAGGGTACAAGAGTTTAGGTATAATTATTTAGAGTTAGGTACAATTATTTAGACTTAGAGTACAAAAGTTAGAGTACAAAAGTTAGAATACAAAAGTTTAGGTACAATTGTTTCCTTTGATACTAATTCAAAAAGTCTTCTTGAATAAGATACATTTTGTGAACATTTTTCTTTTCTAGTGTTTTCTTACTGTAATGCACTCATGAAAGAAAAATATTCAACTTAAACTTTCAGAGGAAAAAAAAACTTAAACAAATATGATCAATTTTTATGTGTGTCAAGAAGCCTCTTAAAATTACCTTTAAGCCATATGAAAAAGATGAACTATACAAATACTTGTTTCTCATTTCAAATAAACTTGTTTAACAAACTCATTTTATTGTTTATGTTCTTAATCATGATGTTTGATTAATTTGCATGTCCATTTCATAAAGCATGAGTGTTCATACTGAAACAATGCTTACCAAGGACAAAGAGCATTTTCTCATCATAACTGGTGAACTCCCACCATAAAGCAAAAAATGAAGGAAACTGAGATCTGAAAATCAGGTATCATTAAAATAATAACAGTGTAAGAGAGCTTCCTATGAAATGTAAAAATGTAACATACTTTTTTCTTAAAATTACTTTAAAAATACTCCTGGCTGGGCACGGTGGCTCACGCCTGTAATCCCAGCACTTTGGGAGGCCGAGGCAGTGAATCATGAAGTTAGGAGTTCAAGACCAGCCTGGCCAATATGGTGAAACCCCGTCTCTATTAAAAATACAAAAAATTAGCTGGGCATAGTGGTGGGTGCCTGTAATCCTATCTACTCAGGAGGCTGAACCAGGAGAATCACTTGAACCCGGGAGGCAGAGGTTGCAGTGAGCTGTCACACCACTGCACTGCAGCCCGGGCAACAGAGCGAGACTCCGTCTCAAAACAAACAAACAAAAATTCATATTTCAACATCAAACATGTCATATATTAGCTTTCAGGGAAATGGTTGTGTTGAAGATGAAGGCTCAGCTTCACTTATAATGGCAGAGTTTGGTGTCTATGCAAAATGCCATATAGATTTGTCTTTTTAAATAATTTCAAAACTGTTTATGATTTGATTTGTACTACCATCTAAATCCATAGCAATTATTCCACAATCAATTATAATAATGAAAGCAAATTGTGAAATGTAGATGAACATGAATATAGCTTCAAATGCTGTAGGTAATTACAGAAACTACGTAAGTGAAGATAAAATGCTTCTGCTGTCATTTACTCATGATTAACTATTATAACATCCTGCTAGGTATTACCCAAATATTGCAATGGGTGTTTGCCAAGTCAAGACTAAGCTATCTCTAATGGTGGCTCACATATGTTAATAAAAAGCCTAAGAGTAAAACCTACACTTGTAAACTGAAGGGGATTTATATTTTATTTCAGTGTGTAGTACATATTAATATTAATTTATGTTAATTATTAATATGTCAATTTAAGAAGACAAAGAAAAGTTACCATTTACTAAGAATTTTATTAAATCTTAGTTCTCATTAAATGAGAAAGGATATCAAATAGCCATGCTGAATTACTTAAAAATAAAAGACTGATCTCCCTGCACCAGTAATGTACTTTGTTCCATCCTAGATTTCACAGGCTAAACTGATTAGCAGCTTACCAAGAACTGTAAGAACTAGAAGAGAGAAAACACGATGTTGTGAGAAGGTTACATAAAGA
This sequence comes from Hylobates moloch, assembly GCF_009828535.3. Lineage (NCBI taxonomy): Eukaryota > Metazoa > Chordata > Mammalia > Primates > Hylobatidae > Hylobates > Hylobates moloch. The sequence goes on along the minus strand of NW_026652289.1, from coordinate 20,750,818 downwards.
ACAATGAATTATACTTAGGAACTTTGCATCCTAGAGCTCGTAAAATGAAAAAAAAAAAAAAAAAAAAAACTCCATTGCTTTTTCTCTCAGCTCAGTGAGAGGGATACTTTATCAAACACTTCTGAAAGTAAGACATCCTGCTGGCTTTATTCTATTAAACAGGGAATAAAACACATTGCTTTATTAGAGTTGTTTCAAGAAGGCATCAAAGCTGTGGGCTCTCAAGACAGAAATCAAAGACTAAAAAAAAAATTGCATCTGCTGTATCTTCCCCCAAAAAATATATTTGACTATAATTAATGTAGAGTTGAAAGACAACTTGTAGAAATATGACTAAATCACATGCCAAAGTGATTATACATTTAACTTTCCCATAACCATAACATCATGATATCCTGGCCATGCAGAAGTTTATCTTCCTCATTATATAATGATATGATAATTGTTGAAAAATAACATCTGGGAAATTTAAGAGCTCTCAATGAATCATATACTCAATCTGGGTGACTTTTCCCATTGGAATTTATCAGATTAAACCTATATCTGAATCATCATTTTATTCGGCTGGGTTACAAATGTGACTTCAAGCAAGAATGATTTCAGTCCCATTTTCTCTCTGAAAAAGTAAAGAGTTCTGAGCAGGCACCAGATCACACATCGGGCTGTGTGCTGCTCTGAAGACTTGGAGAGACTGCCAGATTGTGGGTCCCAGAAGCAAAATCAATTCACTCCCACAGCCATGGCTGCCCAAGTATTTCCCTGGCTTGTGGTCCTGCCTAGTCTCTTCCCAACCCCACCCTGGTGAGGCTGAAGCCATGTGTGGGGATTCTCATCTCCCATTTTGTTAGCTCATCTCTATCAGACATATTTTTCAATTCGGCATATAAAAAGATAATAAAATAAAAAGAGAAATAAGTAGTTCATACTTTTTACCTCTTTCTCTGTAATCTTAGGACAGCAATCAGGATATGGTTATAAATACTCCATTAGTAGGCCAGGCAAAGCAATGTCACAGTGAAGAATATAGGCTCTGAATTTACACAAATCTTGGAATCTTCTCTGTCACTTATCAACTATATTTGAAGCAAGTACATTAACCTCTCTGTGCTTAGTTTCTTAACTTGCAAAATGAGGATAATGAGGGTACCTAATTTAAAGTGTTGTTTGAGAGTTAAATGAGATTGTAAGTAAAATTCTAAAAAGAATCTTTGCCACATACTAAATGTTCAATAAATGTTAGTCATTATTATCATTATTATTAATTATCATTATTATGATAATGATAGTCAAAGGCTAATATATGAATATTAATATTACTAGGTAGGACATTGAGGTTAAAAGTCTTCAAGAAAAAGTCAATGTGTCCAGGAGATGAGTGAGAAAAAGAAATACAACAATAATGGGGACAGAAACAAAGAAAAAAGAAAGAAAAACTGTAAGAAAGGTCATAGGTTACATGGCTAAAAATATTCCAACTTAAAAATTTCAGTTACAGTTCTTAGATTTCTACTCTGAGGCCAAAACATACCAACCAACTCTTGGGATAGTCGATCCACTAAGTTCTTCAGCACATAGCACTTCATCTTGTTTAAGGCCATCCAAAGAATGAGCTAGAGGGATTAGAATCTAAAGCAGAGCACTGCCTCTTGTGAATTTCACTCAGAGGAATAAGAACCATGAAAGAGTAGGCATGGATTGACAAGACCTTCTGGACAAATGAAAACCCTGAGTGGAAAAAAAGATTAACCATACAAAAATAAATAAATAAAATTTTAAAGAAGTTGAAGAGAGTGAAAACAAAAACAAACAAATAAGCAAACAAGGTCAGAGGGACAGGGCAAAAGATCGCAGTGTCCCCCCTGGTATTCTGTTGTTTGAAGAATTGAAGACAAGCAGGCTGCATCAGAAAGGGGAGAGTATTTTTTTCCCACAAAGTATAATAAATCCCTCAAACTTCTGGGCTCAAGTGATCCACTTGCCTTAGCCTTGCAAGTAGCTGTCATTCTGAGGGGCTTCAAAAAAGAAAGAAAGTGTGACCTATCTACTCAACACTACCAACTCTTCCTTAGACTCAGACTCCACAATCAAAAAGTAGGCTGATATAACTTCTGCTAAATTTGTCTGCTCCTACTGCTCCCATGATAATGTCTTCTATGTTATACTTCCTTTAATTTTCGCCACTGATTCATTGTCTTTATTCATAAACTTACTACCTGATATTAAAAAATGAATATGTACTTACAAATCAAATCAGTTCAATTAAAGAGTATACTGACTACATGTCATATGCCAATGTTGAACTATGGATGTTTCAACACTTCAAATGGGCCAGCAGCCTCTACATAGCCTCAAACACCTTTAGCAGATGAACTTTAAAACCCACTAGGAAGTAGAGACGATTCTTGATTTGGACTGTGCACTTTCCCTTTTGAACAACAGCACTCAATTCAGGCTTGTGAACAATACCTGCCAGGAAAGTCATGAGCTAGTAGCCAACTGAAGTCCTATCTCTGGGCCCCACTGAATCATGAGGGAGGCACAGAATGTTCTATCCTCTTAGCCACATGGACTATTTCAAGTGCAGAAGAAACAAAGGGTATGTGGCAAACACAACCTCAAAAATGCATCCAACCAGTTACGCCAATAACAAAATATCACAAATATCAATTGCTATCTCTGCAAACTCAATAGACTGACTCTAGTCACACAATCCAGCAATGAATGACTCCGTCAGCATGGTAACAGCAATGCCTTAAAATTGTAAAGCTCTTCATGGTAACTCATTTTCCCAAATCTCCTTTGATTCTCATTTCTTGAGATGACATGTAAGCAGTGAAGCTTTTCTTAAACTTCTAATTCGTTATTTCCTTATTTAATTTTCATTCCAACTTGGAGTTTTACAAAAACATATGGTCATCTCAATCCAAGGTAGCTAGTATTAGCCTATGCCTCAAGTCACAATTGACAATAATTTGCTTCATGTCAGATTTCACTTCACTAAAACAGGACTACAAAGAGCTATATTTACTATATGACCAGAAAAATTTAAAGTCATTGCAACCTTTAAAAAATGATAGTTATGATGGCTGGGCATGGTGGCTCATGCTTGTAATCCCAGCACTTTAGGAGGCTGAGGCAGGCGGATCACGAGGTCAGGAGACTGAGACCATCCTGGCTAACGTGGTGAAACCCCGTCTCTACCAAAAATACAAAAACAAAAAATTAGCCAGGCATGGTGGTGGGCACCTGTAGTCCCAGCTACTCGAGAGGCTGAGGTGGGAGAATGGCATGAACCCGGAAGGCAGAGCTTGCAGTGAACCAAGATTGCGCCACTGCACTCCAGCCTGGGCGACAGAGCGAGACTCCGTCTCAAAAAAAAAAAAATTATATTTATGATAATAAGTGATGCTTCAGTGGCATAAAAAGGATCTTCTCTGCATATTCCTTTCAGAGATGAAGTTTTATTTATTTGCATCTGAAAATTTAACGGGTTTATTTCAAGCTGTCCCATATTTTGGCCAAATATTATTTTCTACATCACTGTGATGTTTGAAAACAATAAGCGTATTACCTCAACTATTTTACATTTAATGACACTAAGAAACAAGTAAAGAAATGCCGAAATCTTGAACTAGGATCATGTTCATTACAACAATATCAATCACTGGGTGAAAAGTGTGGTTCTCCAGGCAGATGTTCAGAACCCTCAACAGAATGAACTTTTACGACAGGGTTTTGGACAACTTTGTGTCTTTACATCAATCACTGAGTATGAAAACATCGATTGACCTATAGGCTAACTTGGAAATGTGAGAGTTCACACAAAAATACAACCCCGGTAAGTTGGATGGGCTCGAAAGCTTAGGAGGCACAAATAAATAAAATGGAATAGTTACAGGGACAAATGCTTTATCTCCCACTGCCAACCAAAAACAAATTTACAAATTGTAGGAGGAAATGTCAAGATGAGAAATTCCAATAATTAAGGTAGTGTCTATCTCCCACTCTGTACATAGTTTTTTATACAACACGGAGCAGCGGATGTGAATGGAAAATGCATGCTGTATAGAAAGAAAGGGCGCCCAGCAGAAGGGCTGCTCCCAAAAGAAAAAAAATTGTGGAAACAGTACCATGGTAAACGCTTAAAACGTATTTTGCTTTCTGCCTCTTTTTTCTCATTCCTGCTACCTCCCACTTCCACCTCTCATACCAACATCTTCATCAGCTTTTGTTTTCATTTTGTGTAACAAAAGCCAGGGAAGAATAGTGGAAATTGTTATGTAAATGCAAAAAATGTTCATTTTCAATTAGAGATGACATTACCTTCCAAATTCCAACTGGATCTGATTCAAAAAGCAAGAGAAGAAGGGGAGAAAGGAGCTTAATTGAAATATAAAATTGAGAGAGGATATAAATTGTACCTTTTCTTTTCAACAAGGGCTGAATTTACATTTTTTTAAAGTCAAAACAGCTAACATTTTGGCAAACAAGCTGTTTCTGTTTTTGCCCAACTATCATGAAAAGCAATGCAGAGCAGAAGTTGCTTTCTGTATAAAATATGGTAGGTTGGAAAATGTTTACAATCCAAAGGCATATTCTGAAACTACCATGATATAGAGTCACATAACCTGGAGTTAAGGATCCTACATTCTCCTCTCTACTCTGCTGCTATCATTGATTCGGATTCTTCTATATTGCTAAACTAGTCTCCTAGTTTGCAAGTTACTCATCCTTTAAAGCTTCATTGATTCTGACAGGCCATGAACAAAGACAATGTTTTTCCTGCTTCCTTTTTAAGAGGCAGTATAACTTAGTAGTTCAGGTCTCTTACCTTACAGCTCAGGATGTCGATGCTTCTATTTCAGTCCAATCACTTATTAGCTGTATAGTCTTAGGCACATCTATCCCTCATGTATTCATCTGTAGAATCAAAAACATTATTATATGATGTTACATGTAAAGGTCATATAAGCAAAGTGACCCCCAGATGCCTAAGGAGCCGAGAAACCAAAGAAAGAAGCAAACAAATCTAGTTCGTTAGTAAATGCTGATTTATTAGGGAAACTTACAGACAGAAGTGGTCTTGAGTGGCCGCAAGACATGTAGATTTCTGTACTGAAAGACCTCAGACCCAGGGCTTATATCTCAAGGAAAGAGTATATGTTATCTGGAAGGAATGTGTGAGTAACTGCTACGGGCATCACAGCCTACGATGTATACAACATCAAAGGTTGTTTTGGAGGAAAGCCAAAACTTACAGTGAACAGGTATTTCTACACAAAGAGTAATACATTAACATTTCAGAGGCATTCCTGAACTTGGGGTTAGTTAGGAGTCACATGATGGATTCTCAAACTGAATCACTCTTGTCCCCACATACAGACTTAATTATCCATAAGATAATTTAAAAGATAGTGAATAGCTTCGATATGCCAAAAGCTGCTCTAAGCACTGGAAATACTGTGATCAAAAAGAACGCAAGTCCTTGACCTGTAAATGTAGATTCTAATTAACAAAGAAGGAAACAAGATAATTTTTATGATAAGATATGAGCTATGAGTAAAATAAAAGGAATGATGTGTAAAAAAGTGACTGAGTGAGGAAGGCGTTGTAGATGGCATGGTCAGAGATGACATCTAAAAGGAAGTGACACTTGATACCCGACAAATGGTTTGTGGAAGCCAGCCAAGCCTAGACCCTAGAAGAGAGCATTTTAGGCAGGTGGATCATAAGGTACAAAGGTCCCAGGGGTTGTAGGAACTTGACTTTTAGAAAAATACAAAAGGCCAGAGCAAAATAAGTGATGGAACAAATAGTGGGTGAGATGGCCCAAGCCCTCAGCCTGGGCAGTGGAGACTGGGCTGGAGGTAGACTGTGCTCGAAAAGCTTAGGGACTATGTGGATGTCCTCTATTTCCCTCTCTCTATGCTTCTCCTTCCTACGTTGTGACCAGGAGGCTGACTTCCACTCCAATGAAAGGATCCTTTTCACTTGGGTTCAGCCAGTGTAGGTATACTAGGCTATTCTTGCATCGCTATAAAGAAATACCTGAGACTTGGTAATTTATAAAGAAAAGAGTTTTAATTGGCTCACAATTCTGCAGGCTATACAAGAAGTATAGTGGCATCTCCTTCTGAGGAGCCTTCAGGAAGCTTCCAATCACGGCAGACGGCAAACAGGGAGAACAGGCACATCACATGGTGAAAGCAGGAGCGAGCAAGAGAAGAGGCGCCACACACACTTTTTTCTTTAATTGAGATGGAGTCTCTCTCTGTCCCCCAGGCTGGAGTGTAGTGGCGGGATCTCGGCTTACTGCAACCTCCGACTGCTGGGTTCAAGTGATTCTCCTGCCTCAGCCTCCTGAGTAGCTGGGATTATAAGCGCCTGCCACCACGCCTGGCTAATTTTTATATTTTTAGTAGAGACAAGCTTTCACTATGTTGGCCAGTCTAATCTTGAACTCCTGGCCTCAAGTGACCTGCCTGCCTTGGCCTCCCAAAGTGCTAGGATTACAGGCATCAGCAACTGCGCCCAGCCAATGCAACACACTTTTAAACAACTAGATCTCATGATAACTCAATTACTATCATTAGGAAATCATCAAGGGGATGGTGCTAAACCATTAAGGAGAAATCCTCCCCCGTGATCCAACCAAGCCCCACCTCCAATACTGGGAATTACAATTCAACATGAGATTTGGGTGGGGACACATTTCCAAACTATAGCGATAGCTTACAAGCAGGAGCTCAGAAGCCTAAAATAAAGTGAAGATGTTTACTCTAATGTTTAACTTAAGTCACTAATGTTTAGCTCTACTCTTCTACGAAAGCCACAGCCTTAGGGTGGGAATGGCCTACCACCTTTGCTAGCCCCAGGGTTTTGTTTTTCTTTTTCCTTTATTTTTTAATTATTATTATTATTATACTTTAGGTTTTAGGGTACATGTGCACAATGTGCAGGTTTGTTACATGTGTATCCATGTGCCATGTTGGTTTGCTGCACCCATTAACTCGTCATTTAGCATTAGGTGTATCTCCTAATGCTGTCCCTCCCCCCCTCCCCCCACCCCACGACAGTCCCCGGAGTGTGATGTTCCCCTTCCTGTGTCCATGAGTTCTCATTGTTCAATTCCCACCTATGAGTGAGAACATGCGGTGTTTGGTTTTTTGTCCTTGAAATAGTTTGCTGAGAATGATGGTTTCCAATTTCATCCATGTCCCTACAAAGGACATGAACTCATCATTTTTTATGGCTGCATAGTATTCCATGGTGTATATATGCCACATTTTCTTAATCCAGTCTATCGTTGTTGGACATTTGGGTTGGTTCCAAGTCTTTGCTATTGTGAATAGTGCCACAATAAACATACGTGTGCTTGTGTCTTTATAGCAGCATGATTTATAGTCCTTTGGGTATATACCCAGTAATGGGATGGCTGGCTCAAATGGTATTTCTAGTTCTAGATCCCTGAGGAATCGCCACACTGA
>NW_026652289.1:20705684-20738331 GCF_009828535.3 Hylobates moloch | reverse complement strand
GAACTAGAAATACCATTTGACCCAGCCATCCCATTACTGGGTATATACCCAAAGGACTATAAATCATGCTGCTATAAAGACACATGCACACATATGTTTATTGCGGCACTATTCACAATAGCAAAGAGTTGGAACCAACCCAAATGTCCAACAACGATAGACTGGATTAAGAAAATGTGGCACATATACACCATGGAATACTATGCAGCCATAAAAAATGATGAGTTCGTGTCCTTTGTAGGGACATGGATGAAACTGGAAAACATCATTCTCAGTAAACTATCACAAGGACAAAAAACCAAACACCGCATGTTCTCACTCATAGGTGGGAATTGAACAATGAGAACTCATGGACACAGGAAGGGGAACATCACACTCCGAGGACTGTTGTGGGGAGTGGGGAGGGGGGAGGGACAGCATTAGGAGATACACCTAATGCTAAATGACGAGTTAATGGGTGCAGGAAATCAACATGGCACATGGATACATATGTAACAAACCTGCACATTGTGCACATGTACCCTAAAATGCTAAAGTATAATAATAAAAAAAAAAAAAAACAGAACAGTCTGGGATAATGAGAAATTGCATCCAGATTGAACTTATGTTTCCAAATATTAATTAATGGCGGCAGTGAGCAGCCGATTGGTTGCTACAGCAAATAGAAATATGCCCTAGCATACCCCAAGAAATATTTGCAGAACTTAGAACAGTAAAGGGATTAATATGGTAAGTGAAAGGATCATAGGAAGAAGGACAATTGACACAGAAGTTCTCCTATGTTCATAATAAGAATTCCAAACGCAATGATTTGATGAAGAAAAGCTCTCTGCAGAAGATTGAGAAGTAGCTAAGACAACAAAATTGAAGATAAGTTCACTGAGCTAAAAAGAGCTAAGAATTTAAATCAGAAAAAGACTACCTGAATGCTAGGTAAAAATGATGAGAAATAAAAGACAAAAGAGGTCTTGATAACTACAATAATTTAAAACAAACAAACAAACAAAAAAATACCTAAAACCAACCAGGCAGAAAACCAGGTAACATACAAAAGAAAAAGAAAACCACATAAATACTAAAATTCTCCTTTTTAAATATATAACAAGCAAACTGCTCAACATCTACAAAGTACAGATGACTATTGATTGAAATCTACTTCTGGGGAAGATATTATTCATGTTTAGAAGCAATAAAGACATTGTTACATGCAAGAACTTAGAAAATATCCTTCACATGCATTATTTTTTTAAATAAGATACTAGAGCAAATTTTGATGCGATTAAAAGAGACATCTTTTTGGAAAGCAGTATAATCTGTAGTTATCAGAATTATTTCCTAAAGAATTGTTAATTTAGTCATACAACAGCAGCAACATGTAAAATCTCTAAATATATGGCATTCAACAGAAAAAAAAGAGTGAGAAAAGATAGAAGGGAAAGAAAAAAGGATGAAAGTGGAAGCCAGGAGGAGGGGGAGGAAGTAAAGAAAGAACATGTAATCTCTCATATTAAATAGAAATTTCAATCTGTGACTATTTTTAAATATGGGCTCTAGCACATTTTATTTTGTTTCATTATAATAACATAAAAATGGTTATATCTAAATCATTGTAAAAGTAGCAAAAAGTATTAAGCAATATATCAGAATATGGGAAGTATAGAATGTATTTCTGGAAATCCACAAGTAAACTTTTCAGAAATAAATACTTTAGGCAGGAAAGATTGGTAGGTTCACCCCACAACCACACTACAGTTACTCCTGTAGTTATTTGTAAGCCCTTACCTTACTCTTTATTAAGTATACATTCTAATACACTGAATATATTTCATTCCATAGTGTTGGTTTGGTCTCAACAAATCTCCCGTAGTCATCCCATATCCCAAGGGAATATCCTTCCCTTATTCCTGCAGAGCACCTGTGGTTCAGAAGCTGACCACCTCCTGCTCCAAGAATAGACTCTTTCTCATTTAATCTAAACAATTCCCTTCATTCTCCCAGCCACAGTTAATATTCCTAAATGGTCTAATCCAGAGTAAGTTGAAGAACTCTTGCTTAGAATAGTGGGGAAAAAAAGTGCTCACTACTTTCCTGTGAATACCATAATGCAATTTACCAAAACTGCAAAATCCTCTCCAGTGATGGCAGCCAAGAAAAGAGCAAGAAAAGGAGGCCAGAGCCACTGGATTGCTAAAGTTCTGGACTTTCAGTTACATGAGTCAATAAACTTTCTTAACCTTTAGGCCTCTTTGAAATGAGTTTCTTTTGATTGTTCCTGAACACATACTACCTGATCCAAACTCCTTCGTTACCCTTTAAAGGTGTGAATTTCAAAGAACACTTTTTAGGAGTTAAGAAGCTCTTGATATGTTGATCCAAGCAACATTGCTTTCTTCAGTCGGTGCCCCAGTGAGGAAAGGACATTTGTAGATGGCATGTCCTAAGCAATGATTTAAAATTTGCTTAGGCTTCACATTTTCAATATTGAATAATTTCCTGGTTATATAATCTGGGATTGCCACCAAAACTGCAAGTTCCCAAGTGCCCTAGAAATATACACATCAGAGCATTCTCTCCATAGATGGCAAAACACAGAAAATAATACAATTTATTATAGTAAGACTATCTCATAGAATTAAATGGGGATAAACACAACTGAAGTCAGCCTTTAAAAAACAAGAATAAAAGTAGAAAGCTTAATATAATTAATTTACACATTGAAGGGGGAAGCCATATAAAGGACTTTCATAGCTTTCTCATTTTTCAAGAATTTTACTCATCAAAATTAAGACATGTGTTTGCTTGAATGCTAAACATGATGCCACTTTTGATTTTCAATGTATGCAGAACCACATTTTTCAACATCAGAAGTATAATTTTAGAAATGATTTTTCAAATCACTTTCTCTAAAGTGCACTTATTAGATGACATCCTAGTGCATTTGGGCTGCTGTAACAATGCCTCAGACTGAGTAACTTGCAAACATCAGAAATGTGTTGCTCTCAGTTCTGAATGCTAGGCAGTTCAAGATCAAGGCAAGATTTGGTGTCTGGTGAGCACTTGTTCTCTGCCGCATAGATGACACCTTGTTACTGTGTAGTCACATGGCAGAAGAGGCAATAGGGTTCCTTTATGCCTCTTTTATAGGAACACTAATTCTATTCATGAGGTCTCCACTATGACCTAGTCACCTCCCAAAGCCTCACTTCATAATAGCAACACTTTGGGGATTAGAGTCCACCATATACATTTTGGCAAATCCATGTTTGCCTGTTGATATGGTTTGGCTGTGTCCTCACCCGGAATCTTATCTTGAATTGTAGTTCCCATAATTCCCACGTGTCATGGGAGGGACCTTATGGGAGGTAATTGAATCATTGGGGCAGGTCTTTCCCATGCTGTTCTCGTGATGGTGAATAAACCTCACAAGATCTGGTATTTTTTATAAGGGGGAGCTTCCCTGCACAAGTTCTCTCATTTTTTCCTTTTGCCTGCTGCCGTGTAAGATGTACCTCTAGCCTTCTGCCACGAGTGTGAGGCTTCCCCAGCCACATGGAACTGTGAGTGTGAAAATGGAGTAATACACCCATTAAATTTAAAAAAAAAAAAGCTACTTTTCTAGATTCTGCATTTCTCTCCTTATCTTTCCTGTAGTTGACAGCCTTCCTCCACTTAATACATAATTGGGCTCAAGATCATTAGTTTTGCAAAATCGCTAAAATGCCAAACTAGAGATGTACCCCTAATAGGAATTGCCACTGCCATGCTCTGCTTTCTTCAGTTAAGAAGAAGAGATAAAGGATAAAATCATCTCATGTGGAGAAGGCTATAGGGGGCACCCATGGCAAGGAGGAAATGGCAGTGGTGCAGAATAATGAAAACCTGAATTACAGCTCCAGGAATCGCTACTTTGTTCTTTCAAAGCAAGCTACAGAATCTCTTTAAGCTTCAAATCATTCTAGTACACAGACCACTTTAAGGGTCAAATGTAAAGCTTTTTAATATTATATGTGTTCCTATTCCAGGTAAGTGACTTCTATCCACTACTTCCTTGTGTTTGGAACATTTGATTTAGGGCTAACTTTTTAACTGTCGCTCATTATTTTTCTGTTAATCTGTTATCTCTATCCTCAAGTAATTTGCGTAAGGATAGTTTTAAGTGTGGAAATGATTCATCAAGGGATTTTCAAAGAATTTGCTTTGCTCCATTGTCTGTGGTCTATGTAAATGCAGGAATTAAAATCAGATAGTCTCTCCAGGATTTTCCCAGCCTAACAAGTCTATGATTCATGAGGAGAGAAGTTTCTGAACCTTGGAAATGGGCTATGAATTATATCCTGGAGAGCTGAGAAGTCAGCAGTCCAGTAGGTGTCACAAAGTCAACCACTCTTGGATAGTTTCTGAACTATTATAATTGCTCTCAAGGCTCCATAATCACCAGGGACTTGCAAACCAGAGTATAAAATAGTTATGAATGTGGTCAAGTGTATGACTATTTTCTAAAACGGCTAATGCTCAGCATATAATTTCTTCAGGCAGAAGCATCCAATGTATTACGTGTAGTACACAGGAAGACAACTTTTCCTGAACACAATCTGTATTCTGCCATTTTTGAGTTTTTAACAAGAGACTTTACAATGCAGGGGTGTGGAGAATTGACAGATTTTGCACATGTTAGTGTTTTTTTCACAATGTTTGCTATGTTCAGCAGAATATAAACTTTCAGATTTAAAATATGTTCTCTAGCTTATCCTACTGTGCAAATCAATACATTAAGCAAGCCTAGCAGAAAACCATAAGCAGGCAGACAAAAGCTGTGAGAGAGAGGCTTGCCTATCAAATGTGATGGGAAATAAGATTTAAATATGGGTTTGCCTACCAGTGTTTGAACCATAAGTCAAAGCCCAGAAACTGAAAAAAGTCACAAAGCAAGGTCAACAGTGACATGCAATCATAGATTGTGAAATTTGAAAGAACTTACTTAAAATAATTCAAATTAAAACATATGGCCTTAAGCATACTGCATTAAATATAATGTACTAAAACACACTTAATATAGGCTCAATGGCTATAACAAATAAACCGATGTGGTGTCTATATTTCTTGCTCCGTAATAGTCTAGGCAGGTGTTCCCGGCTGGCAGGCAGCTCTCCTCTGCAGGGATCCTGAGCACCGGAATTCCTCCATCTCGGATCCTGCCATCATCTAGGGAATTTTCATTGCCCCCATCATGTCAGCTGTTCTGCCATGTTGCGAGTTAAGTGGCAGAAGGAAAAAGATATGGAGGCCACACCTACTGAGATATGGCCTCAGCCTGGAGGCACAATCCTTCCACTCTCGTTCCATGAAGAACTCAGTCAAATCACACACTACCTGCAAGGGAGGCTAGAAAATACAGCCCTGCTGAGTGACCAGAAAGAAGAGAAGGGCTGTTGGTGCTCAGCAAATTTCAGAAATAAGAAGAGTTCGTACAATATTCATCATTTTGAAGAATTTGCTTTGCTCCATAGACTGTGGAGGAAAGGGAGGAACTAGACTCAGATATTCTCTCCAAGATCTTCCCAGCCTAACAATTCTATGATTCATGAAGGGAGAAGTTTCTGAAACTTGGAAGTTATATCCTGGAGAGCTGAGGACGTCAGCAGTCCAGTAGGAAAATACAGACCCAAAAATGTTTGTTGACATAGCCATTCTAACAAATGTAACTGTTGGGGAAATATGTTAAGACATTAAAAGGAAGTTAGACGAATTATGATATAAAATCACACAAGTGTAAAAATAATTACAAGCGATCATTTTGATGTCTTATCACAAAAACATTACTTTGAAAACACAAGTGGCAACAAATTTCAGGATACTAATTTTGTGACCATCACCCAAATATGACATCAATGTAATTTAAACAATTCAGAAACTTAATGGAAAATAGAAAGGAGAAGATGGTTTTCTTAAGACTTGAATGTACGTCCGTTTATTAAACATATGAGACTTAGTAAGTAACCTTCTCATACTTCAATTTTTCTTCTTTAAACACTAACCAGATTTCTCCCTAACTACTCATAGGATTTCTGTGATAATCAGCCATAAAATGAGACAAAATAGAGAAAACACTTCGACATGTTGTAGAGCCATATATATATAAGACATTTTTAGAATACTAATTTTTATAGTTCTCCTTGAAGAAGTCCTTCACATTCCTTGTAAATTGTATTCCTAGTTATTTTATTGTCTTTGTAGCAATTGTGAATGGGATATCAGGATGATGCTAGCCTCATAAAATAAGTTAGGGAGGAGTCCCTCTTTTTCTATTGTTTGGAATTGTTTCAGAAGGAATGGTACCAGCTCCTTTCTGTACCTTTGGTAGATTTCGGCTGTGAATCTGTCTTGTCCTGGGCCTTTTTTGGTTGACAGGCTGTTAATTGCTGCCTCAATTTCAGAATTTGTTATTGGTCTATTCAAGGATTCAACTTCCTCCTGGTTTAGCCTTTGGAGGGTGTATGTGTCCAGGACTTTATCCATTTCTTCTAGATTTTCAAGTTTATTTACATAGAGGTGTTTATAGTATTCTCTGATGGTAGTTTGTATTTCTGTGGGATCAGTGGTGATGGCCCCTTTATCATTTATTATTGTGTCTATTTAATTCTTCTCTCTTTTCTTCTTTATTAATCTGGCTAGCATTTTATCTATTTTGTTAATCTTTTCAAAAAAACAGCTCCTGGATTCATGGGTTTTTGAAGGGTTTTTCATGTCTCTATCTTCTTCAGTTCTGCTCTGATCTTAGTTATTTCTTGTTTTCTGGTAGCTTTTGAATTAGTTTGCTCTTGCTTCTCTAGCTCTTTTAATTGTGATGTTAGGGTATCGATTTTAGATCTTCCCCGCTTTCTCCTGTGGGCATTTAGTGCTATAAATTTTCCTCTACACACTTGCTTTAGCTGTGTTCCAGAGATTCTGGTACACTGTGTCTTTATTCTCATTAGTTTCAAAGAACTTATTTATTTCTGCCTTAATTTTGTTATTTACCCAGTAGTCATTCAGGAGCAGGTTATTCAGTTTCCATGTAAGTTGTGGGGTTTTGAGTGAGTTTCTTAATCCTGAGCTCTAATTTAATCGCACTGTGGTCTGACAGACCGTTTATTTTTATTGCTGTTCTTCTGCATTTGCTGAGGAGTGTTTTACTTCCAATTATGTGGTCAATTTTAGAATAAGTGTAATATGTTGCTGAGAAGAATGTATATTCTGTTGACTTAGGGTGGAGAGTTATGTAGATGTCTATTAGGTCCACTTGGTCAAGAGCTGAGTTCAGGCCCTGAATATCCTTGTTAATTTTGTGTCTCATTGATCTGTCTAATATTGACAGCGGGGTGTTAAAGTCTCCCATTTTTATTGTGTGGGAGTCTAAGTGTCTTTGTAGGTCTCTAAGAACTTGCTTTATGAATCTGGGTGCTCCTGTATTGGGTGTCTATATATTTAGGATAGATAGCTCTTCTTGTTGCATTGATCCTTTTACCATTATGTAATGCCCTTCTTTGTCTTTTTTGATCTTCGTTGGTTTAAAGTCTGTTTTATTAGAGACTAGGATTGCAACCCCTGCTTTTTTTGCTTTCCATTTGCTTTGCTCATATTCCAATTTTTCTTCTTTAAACCATGACCAGATTTCTCCCTAACTACTCACAGGATTTCTGTGATAATCAGACTTAAAATGAGATAAAATAGAGAAAATACTTTGACATATTGTAGGGCTATATATATAAGACATTTTTAGAATACTAACTCTTGTAGTTCTCCTTGAAGAGGTCCTCCATCCCTTTATTTTGAGCCTGTATGTGTCTTTGCATGTGAGATGGGTCTCCTGAATAGAGCACACCAGTGGGTCTTGACTCTTTATCCAATTTGCCTGTCTGTGTCTTTTAATTGGGGCATTTAGCCCATTTACATTTAAGGTTAATATTGTTACATGTCAATTTGATCCTGTCATTATGATGCTAGCTGGTTATTTTGCCAATTAGTTGATGCGGTTTCTTCATAGTGTCAATGGTCTTTACAATTTGGTATGTTTTTGCAGTGGCTGGTACCAGTTTTTCCTTTCCATGGTGTTTTTTTCAAATTCTCTTGTAAGGCAGGCCTGGTGGTAACAAAATCTCTCAGCATTTCTTGTCTGTAAAGGATTTCATTTTTCATTTGCTTCTGAAGCTTCGTTTGGCTGGATATGAAACACTGGGTTGAAAATTCTTTAAGAATGTTGAATATTGGCCCCCACTCTCTTCTGGCTTGTAGGGTTTCTGCAGAGAGATCCACTGTCAGTCTGATAGGCTCCCCTTTGTGGATAACCAGACCTTTCTCTCTGGCTGCCCTTAACATTTTTTACCCCAAAGTAACTTATAGATTCAATGCTATCCCTATCAAGCTACCATTGACTTTCTTCACAGAATTAGAAAAATCTACTTTAAATTTCATATGGAGCCAAAAAAGAGCCCATATAGCCAAGATAATTCTAAGTAAAAAGACCAAAGCTGGAGGCATCATGCTACCTGACTACAAACTATGCCACAAGGCTACAGTAACCAAAACAGCATGGTACTGGTATCAAAACAGATAAATAAACCAATGGAACAGAACAGAGGCCTCAGAAATAACACCGCAAATCTACAACCATCTGATCTTTGACAAATCTGGCAAAAAGAAGCAATGGGGAAAGGATTCCCTATTTAATAAATGATGTTGGGAAAACTGGCTAGCCATATGCAGAAAACTGAAACTGGACCCCTTCCATATACCTTATACAAAAATTAACTTGAGATGGATTAAAGACTTAAACATAAGACCTAAAACCATAAAAACCCTAGAAGAAAACCTAGGCAATACCACTCAAGACATAGGCATGGGCAAAGACTTCATGACTAAAACACCAAAAGTAATGGCAATAAAATCCAAAATTGACATATGGGATCTAATTAAAGTAAAGAGCTTCTGCAAAGCATAAGAAACTATCATCAGCATGAACAGGCAACCTACAGAATGGGAGAGAATTTTTGCCATCTATCCACCTGACAAAGGGCTAATATCAAGAATCTACAAGGAACTTAAACAAATATACAAGAAAAAAAAACAAACAACTCCATCCAAAAGTGGGCAAAGGATATGAACAGACACTTCTCAAAAGAAAGCATTTATGTGGCCAACAAACATACGAAAAAAAGCTCATCATGACTGGTCATTAGAAAAATGCAAATCAAAACCACAATGAGATACCATCTCACACCAGTTAGAATGGCCATCATTAAGAAGTCAGGAAACAACAGATGCTGGAGAGGATGTGGAGAAATAGGAATGCTTTTACACTGTTGGTGGGAGCGTAAATTAGTTTAACCATTGTAGAAGACAGTGTGGCGATTCCTCAAGGATATAGAACCAGAAATATCATTTGACCCAGCAATCCCATTACTGGATATATACCCAAAGGATTATAAATCATTCTACTATAAAGACACATGCACACATATGTTTATTGCAGCACTATTCACAATAGCAAAGTCTTGGAACCAAACCAAATGCCCATCAATGGTAGATTGGATAAAGCAAATGTGGCACACATACACCACGGAACACTATGCAGCCATAAAAAAGGATGAGTTCATGTTCTTTGCAGGGACATGGATAAAGCTGGAAACCATCATTCTCAGCAAACTAACACAGGAACGGAAAACCAAACTCCTCATGTTCTCACTTCTAAGTGGGAGTTGAACAATGAGAACACATTGACACAGGGAGGGGAACATCACATACCGGGCGGGGCCTCTTGGGAGGTGGGGGTCTAGGGGAAGGATAGCATTAGAAGAAATACCTAATGTAGATGACAGGTTGATGGGTGCAGCAAACCACCATGGCACGTGTATACCTATGTAACAAACCTGCATGTTCTGCACATGTATCCCAGAACTTAAAGTATAAAAAATAAATAAATAAAAACAGAAAGAAAGAATACTAATTCTTTGAGCTCAATTTTTAAAAATCTGAAAACAAGTAAAATTATATGATCTATTAACTCAGTATTTAAATTATTTTTTTAAATTTAACAAAATCTTTTCAAGAGTAATTTGTCTCATAATGAATGTCTCCATTTATGCTGTTTCCCAGGGTTACTACTGAAAAACAAATATTTTGTTACTTGCCTTGATTCACTATTTTGTAGGTTCTTTGAGGAGAAAAAATATATTTGATTTTATTCCAGAGTTTAAAGAGGAGGAATTTCTTTTATATATATTCCACCTCTATCTGCAAAGTTTCTAAGCATATGTTTGTATATGTGTATGGGGGTATATAGAAATACATATATAATTCATATTTACATGCTTTCATTGTTGAATATATACATGGTGAAACAAACCTTGGAATTTTTGATAACAAAAACACTATATTTTAAATTGATTTTATTTATTAATGGCATAGAAATCTTCTGTTTTCAACTAAAAATTCTTGAAAATACTTAATTTTATCATATAAGAAAATAATTCATATTGATTCAATATTATCTTAGTGAGAACTATGTGATTGGTTTTGGTTGCTCTAATACTTTGAGATCCAGTTATTCATAGATGCAGTTCTAAGACATTTTAATGTCTGTCGAAATTGAGGATACTTCACAAAGCTATAATATGTAAAATATGCAAATATGCACTTAGGGGATGGTTCATTCACTGCTAATGGCAATGAATGTAAATCCATATTTCAATAATCATGATGATTCCTAATTTTATTGAGTTATTATAAGATCTGATTAGATCATTGTGTGGTCTAGGTTTTGTCTAATGACATAATTGGCTTACCAAGAGCTTCTACTCGGACTGGAATTAACAGCCCTAAAAATGTCCTTGATCATCTCCACCCGCATTTAGTGTGACCTTTGTTCTAACGTGTGGGAGAATCTTTTAACGTTTGTCCATCTGCAGAGGATTTATTAAGGTAAAACTGGATATTTCTACTTAAAGAGGCCCAAAGAAATTGCACTTTATTACATTACACAGAAAGCAAATGAACAAGTGGAAGCCATAGCTGTGGGGCCATCACAGACGGCTGAGGACCTCTCAGGACATCTTGAGTATCCTGGCCACCTCATAGAGAACCACAGGAGGGCGCCAGAGTCAGTCAGTATTGTAAATATCCATAAATGCAATTCCTTTCTTAAATAAAATTTGAAGTGTACCAAAATGGACTACTTTGCACACCCTGGGTGTGTCCATCCTTACTTTGAGATACTGGCTGAAAACGGTGCATTCCATGTACCCAGAGATCTCCTTAAAATGCACTTTCTGGCCGGGAGGGGTGGTTCAGTAATCCCAGCGCTTTGAGAGGCTGAGGCAGTCCGATCACAAGGTCAGGAGTTCGAGACAAGCCTGGCCAATATGGTGAAACCCTGTCTCTACTAAAAATACAAAAATTAGCCAGGCGTGGTGGCGGGTGCCTATAGTCCCAGCTACTCTGGAGGCTGAAGCAGGAGAATCACTTGAACCCAGGGGGTGGAGGTTGCAGTGAGCCGAGATCGTGCCACTGCACTCCAGCCTGGGCAACTCCATCTAAAACAAACAAACAAACAAACAAACAAAAATATCTAGGGTGGGGCTTGAAATTCTGCCTTTCTAACAAGCTCTCCAATGCTGCCCATGTTGACCCACTGGCCTCCTGTTAGGTTGCAGGAACTTATAATAAAATTGCTTTACAAGTTTAAGTATAGATGATAAATAAATGGTGCAAGGCTATGGTGAGCAAAACCATCGTCCAAGATCTATTTACATAACCTGGGGTAGGAAATGAGAGCCAAGAACAGGAAAAATAACAACGAATAATTTTGCCCTAACTGATATTTTCTTGGAACGTAGCTCACGGCACCACTCTATAGACCTTTGAATGTGTTTTATACAATGTTCTGACCGGAAGCAAGCTTTTTATGTGCTGTTTAGTTTCTTAAGGTGGTAGGTGAGCTCAACAGTAGTGGAGAACACAGTGACGTGACAGCTTTCTTGGTCACATAGTACTGACTTTCTCATTTTTATCGATGCAGTGATAATAATCCTGATCCTAGCAGTGGTGCTGAAAAGATTATATGAAATAATACGGTCAAAAATATCTAGTGTGAACCATTTCTATCAATCTTCTACATGCTATTACGTTTAGAGGTTTTGTCATTGCTTTCTTTGAACTCTAGCTAGCTAAAAATATCTTAACTGTCTCAGAAGCACTCTAGAATATTTTAGTATAAATTTAGATAAGGTATTGTGATGGAAAAGAGAAAACAGTGATTAATTTCCATGTGTTGCATGGAATAGTAAAAACAAAACAGAAATTCATGGTAAGCCTGCTTTTATATTCATCCTCAAAGTTCATGACTACTCACTCTGAATTCAGTGGGTTTCCTGAAAAATAGCCAACCTTATCAAGGAATACCTAATGTTTACATAAGAATACTAGGGGATAAAACCTGACAACAACTAACAGGGCAATTTTATCTTGAAGGAATATGTAAGCTTAGAGAAGGAGAAGAAACTGAATAAAAATGTGTGCTTACTGAAGTCTTGAAATACAATGTAAACGTCTGATCTTTTCTTTATCCCCCAAAAATTCATAATTTAAGATTATGTTATTTAAAAATAGCTATAATTTAGTCATTCAATCCACCATGTCATAATGACTCTGAAATCCCAAATTTCTTAAAGACAATATCATATTATATTTTATTAAAATTCTAAACAGGTTATTTTAACTTTTATTAGGAGAGAGGAAACTAGCCCCCCTTCTTCCTCCAAAAAAACAAAAACTCCCTAAAATAACCAAATATGCATGCCATTTTCAAAAGAGCTTTTAGAAACATTATTATCCTTGAGGTCTGTTTAAATGGTATGGAGTGTATAAACACAGATGCACATATATATGCCTTTTTCCTTGCAAAAAAATATACTTTTAAAAATAAAACTGCCTCCCAAAATGCTTCCTTTTTGATGTTACTAAAGAAATACTTAGCTTTATTCCCTGAATAAATGTTAGCAGCACTGAAGATCCACCAGTATGAAATCATAATGAAGGATACTAAAAAAAAATTCCTGCTGAAATAAATCACGAAGTTTTAAGAACAAGTGTGAATAGAATGATTGGATTAACACAAAGCAATTCCTCCTCCTATTATAATTTTTATAAAAAACTATAGGTATTTCCTCTTTCTAGTGTATCATAAAAGTGACAAGCAATTTGTTGAAGCTTTTTAATTGTATTATTCCAGTATAGGGAAAAGAACAAACATCCGTTGAGCAACTAATATGTGTTGGACACCGTGTAGATGTCCCAGATACATATCTCACGTAAAGCTCTCAAAAAATGTAGGATGAAGGTAGAATCTTTACCATTTTATGAAGAAGAAAGATGAGATTCAGAAAGAGTAAGTCATCATGTTAGTGTCAGAAAACCAGCAGATTGCAGGTGAAGGACCAAATCTCAGAAATATCTCCCTGAAAAGCCCATGATAAAGCTTTATTTTTGACTGATAAAGCAAAACTAGAGATATTTGGTCCATGGGTAAAAAGCATCAAGATGAATTTTCTATAGTAATCACACCACTGCAGATCTGTTCAACCAGAAATACAAAAAGCATGGGTGTAGGAACACATTGACTATACATTCTGACCCCTCCTCCACATCCTTCACACACGCATGCACACACAAATCAAAAAGACATGACATCAAAAGAACAAAAATAAGATGTCCTAGCCAGAGCAATCAGGCAAGAGAAAGAAATAAAAGGCATCCAAATAGGAAAAGAAGAAGTCAAACTATCTTTCTTCACTGACGATATAATTCTATACCTAGAAAACCCCAAAGACTCTGCCAAAAGGCTCCTAGAACTGATAGATGACTTCAGTAAGGTTTCAGGATACAAAATCAAGATACAAAAATTAGTAGCATTTCTATACACCAATAACGTTCAAACTGAGAGTCACATCAAAAACAGAATCCCATTTACAATAGCTGCACAAAAAAAGAAACATCTAGGAATACAGGTAACCAAGGTGGTGAAAGATCCCTACAAGGAGAACTACAAAAAAACTGCTGAAAAGAATCAGATAACACAAATAAATGGAAAAATATCCCATGCTCGTGGATTGGAAAAGTCAATATTGTTAAAATGCCCATATTGTCCAAAGCAACTTACAGATACAACAATATTCCTATCAAGCTCCCAAAGTCAATTTTCACAGAATTAGAAAAACTATCCAAAAATTCATACAGAATCAAAAAAGAACCTGAATAGCCAAAGCAATCTTTAGCAAAAATAATATAGTTAAAGGCATCACATTACTTGACTATGAATTATACTCTAAGGCTACAGTAATCAAAACAGCATGGTACAAAAAATACACACAGACCAGCAGAACAGAATAGAGAATCCAGAAATAAAGCTGCATATCCACAACCATCTGATCTTTGACAAAGTCAACAAAAACAAGCAATGGGGAAATGACTCCTTATTCAATAAACAGTGCTGGGATAACTAGCTATCCATATGAAGAAGATTGAAACTGAACCTCTCTCTTACACCATATACAAAAATTAACTCAAGATGGATTAAAGATTTAAATGTAAAACCTCAAATTATAAAAATCCTGGAAGAAAACCTAGAAAATACTCTTTTCAACATCATCCTTGGCACAAAAATATTTCACTAAGTCCACAAAAGCAATAGCAACAAAAGCAAAAATTAATGAGAGGGACCTAATGAAACTAAAGAGCTTCTGCACAGCAAAAGAAATTATCAATAAACAGACAACCTACAGAATGGGAGAAAATATTTGCAAACTATGCATTCAACAAAGTTCTGATATCCAGGATATATAAGGAACTTAAATCAACAAGCAAACAAACAAATAATCCCATTAAAAAAATGGGCAAAGCAAAGAACATCAACAGACACTTCTCAAAAAAAGACATACACATGGCCAACAAATGTATAAAAAATGCTCAATATCACCAGTCAAAGCAATGCAATTCTTTGAGAGTCTCACTGAGACACCATCTCACACCAGTCAGAATGGCTATTACTAAAAGGTCAAAAACAACAGATGCTGGTGAGGCTGCAGAGAAAAGAGAATGCTTATATCTATTGGTGGGAATGTAAATTAGTTCAGGCACTGTGGAAAGCAGTTTGGAGATTTCTCAAAGAACTTAAAACACAGCTACCATTTGACCCAGCAATCCCATGACTGGGTATATATCCAAAGTAAAATAAATTGTTCTACCAAAAAGAACATACATTTGCATGTTCATTGTTGCTCTATTCAAAATGAAGACATGGGATCAACCTAGGCGCCCATCAATAATGGTTTTGATAAAGGAAATGTGGTACGTACACACCATAAAATACTATGCAGCCATTAAAAAGAATGAATTCATGTCCTTTGCAGATACATGGATGCAGCTGCAGGCCATAATCCTAAGTGAATTAATGCAGAAACAGAAAACCAAATACATGTTCTCACATATAAGTAGGAGCTAAACATTGAGTACACATGGACATAAAGATAAGAACAATAGACACTGCAGACTAGTAGAGAGGAAAGGGTGGAGGGCGGGTTGAAAAACTGCCTATTGGGTATGACGCTCACTATCTGGGTGATGGGATCCATCTCCCAAACCTCAGCATCACGTAATATACCCACGTAACAAACCTGTACATATGCCCCCTAAAATAAAAGTTGAAATTGTTAAAAAAAAAAAAAAAAAATCTTAAATAGGCTGTGAATATAGTGAAGTTAGGTAAATTCAGTGAACAAATAACATTTGAATGAAAATCTAGCAATTAAAAAGTTAAAATGGTACTCCACTTCCCCCAGAAGTTTAGAGGGGTGGTTAAAAAATGAAATTGAGTGTTGGCTATGTCTTGGGGGGTTATCCTGTTTCTGACATTTATCAGCCAAGATGTTTTGAGCAATGTAGCCACTCAAAGACTTACTTTTATGAGACGTAAATTATGAATAACACCTACTTCACATAGCTGTTGTAAAGGTTAAAAATTTTAATGTATGGCAATATTTCGTAGAACCTCTGAAACATAGAAATGCTCAATAATTGGCAGAGTGTTTTGTTTTATTTTGTTTATAATCAGAGTTTTAGGCTAAAATCCCAATGCGAAAGATGCTAATTTGGGCTATTAGGAGGCTATCAAGAGATTTTTATCCCATAGATGAAAAAAAATAGATTTCTATGAAAAAAGAACAAAAATAAAATTGTTTGAAATAGGATAAACATAAAACAATAGTACATTAAACAGCCTACTTACATTATAAAATGGCAATCACCCTTGAATTCTTGCTGCAACAGATAAACATTAAATTATCATCATAAAACCAAAATAAACTATAAATGTTATCTGAAGGAAAGAGGTGGAACTTGCACATTAAATGTGGCTTATCAATCTCAATGTGTCCACTCATAATATGTGCGGGGATTATAACGCCGAGAGGGAAGAAAAAGGGGGCTATGTGTGTCCCCAGAGCTCTGCTGCTGAAGATAGAATTAACCAAATATCATTCATCCACTATATCATATCTATATATATTCATATCTATATATATTCATATAACTGAATATCATGAATCCACTATAATTCATCCAAAGGAACTCTAAGCCAAATAATTTTGCATCTTATTTTAAGGAATAAATAGTAATAGCTTTTGAAAATCTTAGTTTCTCAAAATAAAAACCATACACGTGATTGGCTGGCAAATGCCAAAGTTTTTCCTGGCGACCCTCTGCCTCTCTAGGGGAGTTCAAGTTTCTCCACACTCATTTAGATCTCTACCATCACCTTATCCTTACCCAGTACAAAATATCAAATCTGTATCAAGGGACAAATACAGTTGTCAAGGGTTCACAATGAATCTGTTATACAAGGTTGTGAAGCTTTTGGTGTGAGGATGAAATAAGAGCCAAAGTTCACATCTTCTGCTTGTTTCTTCTTCCCCAAAATCCAGCTGGATGACTGAGAAGGACCGGGGGTAGAGGTTTAAGAAAGACACTACTCTTTTGGAAGTTCAAGAGAAGACAGCAGAGGAGGGCAAAGGGATCTTCAAAGTTCACCTAAGGGGCTGGGCCCCTCAACTAGGGCTTGAGTATTTAATGAAGCCTACATATTTCAAAAGGGTTCCATGGTGTACAGCTATGATCAAGCATTCTTAATCTACTCTGTTTTCAAGCAACAAGACAAATCTTTGTGAAAACTGGTTTCATCCTTTGGCTACAAGAGATGCTCAGCTGTCAATGAACTGGGAAGGGAAGAGATAGTGTCTCTTTCTGCATAGAATTCGTTAGGTGTAGATTCCTCTATATGCTTCTTGATGTCTTTTCACCCCTGTCTTTCTTTTCCTTCTTATGGCATTTATTTCACACACCCATATCTTCTAATTACGTAAACTGAAACTGAAAAGATTTTCTTTAAAAGTAAATAAATAAAACATGTCCCTTTGCAGCTCCTGCTATGCAGCTATGCCCATTGTCCCTCTCCTGGTTGATGCTCACCACTGATTTTATGCTGTCAGGCATTCCATTCACACAGAGTTTAGGTCCTTATCCTTCGCGGCACCAAACTCCTTAATATCTTTGTCTCTAAAGACATTTTCCTTCTCCTAAAGATGTTCTCTATCTTCCACTTAAGTCACCTGCAACGATGGCCATACTCTACCAACCCACAACTGCCCTGCCTCCAAAATCCCTAAATCAAGGCTCCTGATTTTTTATCACAAAACTATATCATTTCTAGACTAACTTCTAATATATTTATGAGAACTCTTTAATATGGAAGAGATGTGTGTATGTTTAAAAGCCAGTGAAAATGGTGCGTTTGTTTGAGGCCAGCTGAAGCTACAAGAAAACAAAGATACCAGCTGATAAGGTAAAAGTCTAGTCTATCAACACCTCTAACATCTCTCAGCCCCTCAGACCTCCCCATTCATCACTTCTATAGATTCCATGAGCCATAAATGTAGTACTTTATTTTCTGAGCCGTGAAACCTCTTGTCCCTTTGTCTTTGCACCCATTTAGCAAAAGTCTAGCTCCAGTTGGTCTCCTTTGCTTTCTCTTCTCGTGCCTATGTTAAACATAGGAGACTATCGAAAAACCATTCCATCCACCCGTGCCTTGGATCCTGTCTTTTCTCATCTTCCCATTAATTTGTGCTATTATCTGTATCTTCCTCCTTTTGTATATTTAACCTCTCCTACTGACTTCTAAACAGGCTCACATTTCTCTCATCCTAAAAAGAAAGTTAAACTCAAGCTCTCATTCCCCAACTACTTTCCTGTCTCTTTTTCACTCTTCAAATGCAAATCTCTTAAAAAATTGGCCTTCACCCACTGATTTCATTTTCTCACCTACCTCTCACTCCCCACCCATGCCAATATGACTTCCATTCCCACCGCTCAACCAAATAGCTCCAAGCTCACTAATGTTTCCATTCTGATAAATTTGATGGTATTTTGGGGTAGCAAAATACCATCAAATACCTTCCAGACAGTGTCTTCTATGAGGTTCCATGTTTTCTGGAATGGTATTTTGGGGTAGCAAAATGTTTTCTGGAATGGTATTTTGGGGTAGCAAAATGTTTTCTGGAATGGTATTTTGGGGTAGCAAAATACCATCAAATACCTTCCAGACAGTGTCTTCTATGAGGTTCCATGTTTTCTAGTCCCTCCCATCATGCAAATTCACATGCAAATTGTACTTCCTCATTCCTTAGGTTCCAGGAGAGTGGCTTTCTTTCAGGTCCATAAGCCTGCCAAGCTCCTTCTTGCCACAAATCTGGTGCTCTTTACCCAGAATGTTCTCAATATTCTCCTCCTATGTTAATTAGTTGATCCTTCTCAGCCTTCTGATCTCTATCTAAATATTGCTCCTTCTGGGAGTACTTCTCTGACCTAAATTAGAGAAATATTTATTATGAAAATGACCAATTATAAAATTAGTCTTTTTGCAGTTCAGTCCCTTTCATTATCTGCTTGGCTTTTAATACTTTAAATTTTATATTTATATTTTATTACTTTCTATTTATGATTATATGATAATTTTATTAAGGTTTGCTAAACTATAAGGTCCATGAAGGCAGGGGAAATTACTGCTTTCATATTACTGCATTCTCAGTGATTATCAGAGTTCCTGGCACACAGTGGGTCCTCAGAAATACTTTTTAAATGCATATTTGTCAAGACAGGATAGAGCCAGATGATATCCAAAGTTTCTCATTTCTACCAAATGGATAATTCTAAGATGTCGATTTTTATTTTAACATTGTTTATGATATTTATTGAGTTTCAGGCTTCTAGGTCTATATTATTCTAAAATGAATATACTTACTTAAATTTATTTTTTGTTTTTATTTTTGTTTCAGTGGCATTTGATTTTTAAGTTTTTTGTTTTTTAATAATTATAAAATTATTTTTAAATCAATTCCATTTAGTTGTCATCCATCTCTCAGAAAGTGTTATTTTTTCTTTCAAATTAATATCTTGTCTTTAATTCTATAATAGTAAAAGTGATCATCTGTATCAGGAATTTAATACTTTGGTGGTAACTAGCAAATATTACTCTGCTCCTCTACACCCCTAGGTCTTTATTTCAATTAGTATAATATGCTCATTAAATTAAGACATCTATTATGTTGCCAGCATTCACATAACAGATGGAAAAATGTCTCATATGGGTCAATTGGAATCATTTTGCTAAATTAACATTGTAGCCTTTTATAAGAGGGTCTTAGTAGCTACTGTTATTAACAGAAATAGGGCATAAATTGAAATGAGGTTTTTTATGTTTGGCCTACTCTGGGTAGATTTTTAATTGACAAGTCTGTGTAGATGCCAGCTACGCTTTCAAAACATACCTTACTCATGCACCCATAGAGCCATTTGCCAATTTGTACAGTATTAAGGATCACGCATTTTTACCTGGCTCACTATAAAATAGGGCAAAGTTCCGCCGGGCACAGTGGCTCACGCCTGTAATCCCAGCGACTCGGGAGGCTGAGGCAGGAGAATGGCGTGAACCCGGGAGGCGGAGCTTGCAGTGAGCCGAGATCGCGCCACTGCACTCCAGCCTGGGCGACAGAGCGAGACTCTGTCTCAAAAAAAAAAAAAAAAAAACATAGGGCAAAGTTCCTAATGATAACTTCAGAAATACTATCTATTTTACCTGAATATCTGAAATGGTCTTTACACCTTTTGCGTCAAAAGATATCCCTGAACAAAAGGCCTCTTTTCTACCTTTCAGGAATATCCTAATTCTATATGATTCAGCCCCTACACAAGGCACCTTCTTTCACTCTTCCTTGGCCAACATGGTGACCCCTCACTGGTCAGCTCACTGGTCAGGCTTTAATAAGAGAAATAAAATAAATCAACAATGAGTAGCAACCACCTGTACTCTATTTAGCTCTGTTCTACTTTCTCACTAGTGTAGCCAAGACCAAGTCACCTGCTCTCTCATCCTTTGTTTTCTCAACTTTAAAACCTACCCTAACTCACATAGTCATTATGAATATTTAATGTGTGAACACAGTAAGATTTCTAAAGGCATTTGGCAAATGGATTTCACTTGTGTTGTGACCCATACACATTTCCATTCACTGGCTAGCTTGAGCCCAAGTGACCCACTTGCACGCCCACCTGTACTCTTCCCCTCCTCCATGTTGCTCCTCAATGAATTAACCTTCCCTAAAGCACTACTCAGGCAGCGCTTCACCAATGCAAAGCTTTTAGTGATGCTCCATAACCTAAAAAGTGAGTAAAAATCCCACAATCTAACCATGTTCCTACCACATAGCCCCATGCTCCCATATTTTGAGGCTGACAAATATGTCGATACAATGGGTGGGGATAGTCATTAGTGCTGAGGGGACGGACTTGAGAAAACTAATTTTACAATTATTTTCTTAATAAATATTTCTCTGCTTTGATGGCCTTTTGTCAGCCTTTGCTGGCTGCCTTCCCAGAAACTGACTGTGAGTTGGACCTGGGAAGATATCCAGAAGATCAAGTGAAAGATTATCAGAGAGCAGAAAACAGAACACCTTGTCTAAGAGTCTCTTATTTCTACCATACAGAGTATACTTTTATTATATAATCTTAAAAATACTCCCATAAAGCTTATTAAGCTAAGGCAATAGCTCATATTTGGCAACCCAGATGAACTAACCTAAATGACCAGTGAGAAAAGTTGAGCACCAAGACCTCCTGAAGTCATTGGCTAAAGGAGAAACCTCATGCCCCGAGAGGTGGACAGTGCCCCTCATAGATGCCCCAGAAGAGTGTCTTGAGTTCTCCAACGAGAACACATGGACACAGGAAGGGGAGCATCACACACCAGGGCCTGCCAGGGGGTGGGGGAGTCAAGGAGAGGGAGAGCATTAGGACAAATGCATGTGGGGCTTAAAACCCAGATGACGGGTTGATGGGTCAACCACCATGGCACATGTATACCTATGTAACAAACTTGCACGTTCTGCACATGTATCCCAGAACTTAAAGTGTAATAAAAAATAATAATCATCATAAAAAGAAAGAAAAATGGATAGGTATAGCCAGAGGGTTGAATGGAGGTGGACACCTGTGTTGGGTAGTCAGCGGACATTAGAGGAACCTTGAGAGCCTCAGAAGGGGAGGTGACCGAACTGGAAGAGGATGTTGTCCACAGACTGCCTGGAAAAAGATACCTATAGCTAAGTTGGACTAGTCGTACCCATGATCATCGTGTCAGGGACTGTGATAGCTTAGGTCACCGTAGTATGAGAATGCCCTTCATCACTGCTGCAGCCCATGAAGGCTTCCAAATAATTCTGCTCTCTGCTGCCTCCAGCTGCAGCAGAAGGGAGCTAGGTCAGAGACAACTCGAACAGTTCATAAAACATTGTTATGAAGACGAAATGAAAACCAGGCAACAAGTGTATTCTCTTAGCTTGTCTGTTGGCCAATTGTTTGCTTATGGGGGAATGACTTTTGAAGACTTGATCTAGAGATGGAATCCACAGTCCTCTTTCTCATTTCATCCAAACTGAGTCTGCTGTTTTTGTGTTTTATTTATAGAGCAGTCAAGTTCCTTTCTTCCCTGAAGCCAACCTAGTACCTAGGGCACTAAGATTATGTTAAGAGGCTTTTGTGTGATAATGCAAGGCTGATGGAAGTGAGTTTTTGTCATAATAATGTGAATAAAATACATTTTTCTGAAAAAAAAAAAGTATCTGAGTTCTCACCAAAACCAATGGAAGGAGCCCATGATCCACCAAATAGGGACTGCTCAGCTACAAATGGGAAAGTCTGTGTCTCCAGCTGGGCTGGGAGACACTTGCATGCACCTGCAGAATGAGGAGAAAGGGACCACAGAGTAAACAGGTGATAGTCATTACTAGCATTTCCATCATCTGCTTTTCCTCTCAATGGCCAGTTAACACAAGATGTCCTCTTGCGCAGATGCAGAATCTCATAAGCCATCAACTTTGCCCTGAATAGAAGTAAAAAGGTCTTTATTCATTTTTCCTCCCCCCTAAATTCATTAAATACCTGATAGATGTCAAACACTGTGTTAGGTATGAAGATACAGTCATGAGCGAGGCATGTTCTTGGAAAGAAGACATAGCCGAACTCTCCATAGAAATGAAATACAGCAATAATATATGTATTTACAATAGGTTAATGGGTTTTTTGTCCACAAAAAAACAAATTTTTCTATCAATTAGCAAAGTGACTAGGTCATTTTACTTTTTTGAACTTGATTCTTTGGCTAATATTATAAAATGCCAGAGCTAAAAATAGATGTACCAGGGGTGAAATGGAGAAGACGTGGGACATAGCTTTAAAAATGGGAGAAGCAGGAACTAGGGACTTTCCATTAAACCACGATGTATGGTGAGTGATTGATTCCGTTTATAACACATTCTAGAAATGACAAAAGTTATAGATATGGAAAACAAACTAGTGGTTCTCAGGGGTTAGAGATTGTGGGGAGTAGGAGGATGAACACTATTAAGAGGTAGCATAAGAGAGATTATTGTGATGATGGGATAGTCCTCTATCTTGCTTGTGATGGTTTTCACACAAATCCACAATGCTGATAAAAGGACATCTCACTCGAGTGTGATAAAATGGCAACATTGTACCAGTGTCAAATTCCCGGTTTTGACATGTGCTATTGTTACATAAGGCGTAGTCATTGAGAAAACTGCAGGAAGGTGGCGTGGGACCCGTCCATACTATCTGCAACTCCCTATGAATCTATAATTATTTCAAAACTAAAAGATTTTTTTTAAAAAGGAAACAAGCATTAGGGACTTTCCATGGAAACATCGGTTAAACATTGGTATAGAAACCAAATCTGCTTCTAATTGAAATCAGACGTGGCTCTTAGAGTATTGGGCACATAAACAGGTGTCTCCATCTCTTTAACATTGACGAGAGAAGTATGGCTGCAGGCATAAAGGGCCACCTGGTCAGTTGGTCGGTGTTACATCCTCGTGACTTGATAATACGAGACTAAACCTAATGTTTAGAAGAGAAAGCAAATAGCTTGAAGCCAGCCACGTAACAGATTCTATTGCTTCTAATTTCTATCATATAGTTTCTGATTATTACCTTAGGTAAAATGAGAAATATCTCAATTAAAAATTCAAAAACTTTTCTTTGGAAATTGTTAAAAGTGGAGCCATTAAAGTCAGACAAATTAGATCAGACACAAGAAGTTTAAGATATGCAGCAATTTTTCAGGCTAATGGCCTAAAGTACCTCTTGAGTTTTTCTTATCATCAATGTCTATGGTTATATTATTTCTGTTGAGGTAAAATTATCTACATAATGCCGTTACCTAGGTCTCCTGTGTATAAGGATAATGGAAAGAGCTTCCACACTTTGCAAATACATTATGTTCTGAAAGAATATTAACATTTTGTCTTATATAAGTTCCTAATGGGAATATTTCTACAACATTAAAATAATTACTCAAAATGGCTCTCTACTCATAATTGCAACAAATTTTATAAAATTACAGATTTGAGGATATATTACTATATATTGTATCTTGCGTTGTTAAGATACTAGACATTCTGATTCAGTTTAAATATTCATCAAGTTTACGCATATGTTTTATGTGTATCTATGATTTAAAGAAAGGCAAAGTGATTAAATAGATCATTGAATAAAATATCTAGTCCACTCTACAAAATACTACACCTGTTATATCTCAACTTAAAATAATTATATAACTAGTTACATCCTGTAATTTGCTAACACAGTTTTTGGCTAGCTACAGGATATGTTCTGTGGATTCATTTTTATAAGCCATAGCTGTTCGGACCCAAGACTAATAGCTTCCATAAGTAAAAATTCAGAACTAGAGCTAGAAAAGAAATACAACATCTCCAGTACTCTAAATGTACTTGGAGGATGTAAACTTTGGGGTATGTAGGTGTGAGGAGCCAGCGGGAGAGTAGTAGAAGGCTTCTTTTCAGCCTTAGGATCAAGCCACATTCCCCAACATGTTTGCAAAATACCTTGTAATTTGAGGGATTTTTTTTTTTTTTTTTTTTAAAGACGGAGTCTCACTCTGTCTCCCAGGCTGGAGTGCAGTGGCCCGATCTCGGCTCACTGCAAGCTCCGCCTCCCGGGTTCACGCCATTCTCCTGCCTCAGCCTACCGAGTAGCTGGGACTACCGGCGACCACCACCACGCCTGGCTAGTTTTTTGTACTTTTAGTAGAGACGGGGTTTCACCGTGTTAGCCAGGATGGTCTCGATCTCCTAACCTCGTGATCCGCCCACCTCGGCCTCCCAAAGTGCTGGGATTACAGACGTGAGCTGCTGCGCCCGGCCGAGGGATTTTTTTTAAAGGCACCAGTATGCTTCTTCACCATGTCATTCTGGTGTCTATTGCTCTAATAAGTTAGAACCATGGGAAAACGAAAGCAGTCCATAACTAATACTTGTCCATAGCAGAATTAGTATCTGCCAAACCCCAAAACCATCCTACTCAAATATAAGGTGTACGCATAAAATTTGACAATATCTTTAAGAATCATTTGAAACATAATAAAATAGAAACATTTTTGGTAAACATTTCAGGTTACATGTCTTTCTGTTTTTAAAAACTCTAAAAACGGGTCATAATTTCTATAGGTAGACGTTCTTTACTAATCAAATTAATCAATCCATTTTATTGAGATACCCTATATCTAGTACTAGTTCAGAAAATTCATTTTTCTTTATCAACAAATAAAAATTATATGTATGTATTATGTACAACACGATGTTTTTCTATAGCTATATGTTGTGGGATAGCTAAATCAAGCTAATTAACATATCCACTACATCACATACTTATTTTTTGTGATGAGAATATGTAAAATCTACTCTTAGTAATTTTCAAGTATACAATATATAGTTATTTACTAAAATCACCATATTATACAAAGAAGTTATACAGAAAATCTTTTGTAAATAAATGCTAACTCAGTAAATGCAATTAAGTGGCATACTTTTTGAAAATGTCTGGCCAGCGAGGAAATGGATAAATAAAATGTGACATAGAATATAATAGATTCCTTTAAGTAAAAAATAAAAATTTTATATCAAGATGGATATAATACAAAAGTATAATACGTGGAGAAAGCATATTTCAGAGTATGTGAAGATATGCTACAATTTGTATAAAATTTTAAATCATACCAACATCATATTTTATACTGCTCATGAATACTGTTTGTGTTAAATAATAAAAAATAGAAAATAAAACATTAAATTTATGATAAAAAGCTTTCTTTAAAAAAGAAGAAAAAATAAATTAAAGACGGCAGCTTATGGGCACTTCAGATTTATCTGTAACATATTTTAGTAATTTAAAACATGTAATAAACTTTTTGTGGAAAACAAAATTCAGGTATAGTTTATGTTCAAGAAATGAAAATTATCATTTAACAAATTTCTTCTTACATTTCATCTTATACTTTTATTTTTAGGGACCATCTGTGATTATTTATGAACCAAAAGAAATAAAGTGTTTCATAAACTATACAGACAAAGTCTGCTCTTGGTCTATATTTTTTTATGAGAACACCATGACTAATCTGACAGAATACGAAGTATAAGAAGTATTTTCTTATAGTTATTTCTACTATTCTTTTCTTTCTCATGAAAGGACTCATTGAAATTGTGCAGGATGGATAGAATCCCTGCCACTAAACTCCTACACATCAAAAACAAATGTGTAATTCAGTAAAATGGAAGCTGGTGAGTCTGCACTTCCTGCCATCCTCAGGGAAGATCCAAGTTTCTTTTGTGATACTGTACAACTCACTGCTTCTTCAGCAGGTATCATCAGTGGAGGTCTTGTGCAATCTGAAAATATGAATGCCAGCCCAGAGTCACAGCAGGCTTTTTCTTTCCAGGATTTCTGACTCATGAGGACCACAGCGGTCTTGGTAAGAGACCTCTTCTTTTGGAAAAAACTCATACCTTGGTTTTATATGCTGTGCTATCCTCTCATGGGGTTCTGTTATCTACATCCCCTCTCAAAGGCTATCTTCCATTTCATAGTTAACCCTGGACCCCAAGTCTAGACTGAACTGTGAGTCCTCAAATTTTGTTTTCATGTCCACCGATAAGCCCTATCTGTCTAGACTACACAGCTATGAAATACTACAAAAATCTCAGTCAATTTCCAAATCTTGAACACAAATCTATTCCATGCAACTCATGTGTCATGCATATTTTACTATATTCTTATCCTCTGAAAGTTAGTTGTGTTTTAAAACATGTAGGAAAATTCTCTCTTAACCAAATTATTTTAGCAAAATATTATACACATTTTTGCAAAACATTGCACACATTTATGATGCTTAAACAGTGACTGACTAATAAGCAAGAACTAGAGTAGACTCTATCCAGCCAGCCAAACGCCAGCTCTCCCTAAGTGCTCTGCTTGTGGCTCCATCCACCTTCTGACTCTGCTATCTCGACTCTGTCATATGTGTTCTAGTTTTCTGGAGAGAGATGTTCTAGATATGTACCTTCTGATTTAAGAAAAAAGCACCTCTATCTCTGGCCGATTGTAAAAATTGACAGCAATATATCCTATCCGTCATTGTTATAAAAATACTGTGTATATCAAAATATACTACTCCCATTTGTTATGCTGATGATATCTGTTTGCCCTCTATAAAGGGACAAGGGTTTCTGTAACCACAAGCCTGCTTTGCCACATGCCCCTCTTCCTTGAATAAGAAAGGTTCAGACCATGAGTCGACTAGACCCCAACGCTCAGTTGTCCCAAGAGGCATGACTGAGGGTAGAAGGAATAGCAGAGACAGCACATGCACATCCATTTTTAGCACCTTGGCAACAGGTAGTTTAGGTGAGCTTTTGAAAGGTGCATAGAGGCAATCTTTCACCTGTGTCTCGGTATCATGAAGGCAATCCTGTTCGGTTTGTGTTTTGTTTTGGCAGTGCCACAAAGGACCTCAACGCTTCCAGCCAAGGCAAGACCCCTCTAATGAACAAATATTTGTTCTGGGGGCCCCCCTTGAGGCGGCAGAGACACTGATGTGTCAGTTGAGATTCATGGCAACGATGTAAAGCAGAGAAAAGACCATGCAGGGTTGGCTCACAAAACCGTTGGTGGAGCTGGGGGGAAAGGACAGGCCACCGGGCTGCTGCCATTGCTGGGAGTGGGAGAAAGATTCAATCAAGAACTTGTTGAGTGCCTACTATGTGGCAGGAACTTTACGGATGTGATCATCTCCTAGTTCTTATGGTCACTTTTTGAAATGGTTACTACTATCCATATTTTATGGATCAAATTTTCCAAATATTTATTCACACCTTCTTATGTGACATATACTGCACCATAAAGTTATCTGTCTTAAAAGTGAGAACTAACAATAAAATTCTAAGCCCCCAATGATGGAATGAACCCCTCTTTTAGCCAATGGGACCCTGGGGAAATGTTAAAAACTGAATTCCTAGCCATGATGGGATAGGAGTTCAAACATGCTTATGATAACCTCCTTTTTGTGGTTTAGACACGAAAACTGACCAGCATTAATACTGAAACAGATCATAAGACTGATGGAACAGACTTTTTGTGGCAATAAGATACCAAATTATAAAGACGTAACACCATACCAGGCAAGGGTTAAGTCACACACCCCCTACACTTAAAGAATAAATTCTGTTCTAACTGCCACCAGATTTCTTTTTCCATAGTGGCTAAACGAGCATCAGCCTCAAGATAAGCAATATTAAAAACAATTATAGCTCATCCACCACCAGACGCAAACTAACTCCCTGTTCCACAAGCCATAACTATAGCTTTGATTGAACCAGAAGCTGATTTCAGTAACTTTCTTCTGATAAGAGGCCACTGACTACAGGATGGTTCTGGCCAGTTTACAGAGGCTGCATGCTAGAGTGCCTCGTGTTTTTGCTTCACTTTTTTGACCCAATTGTAATGCATTTAAAGGTTAAGTCTCCACTCCCAACGTGAAATGGGACACATGTAACATGCATGTATATTCAATATGCATGCATCAGGACCTTCTTTGTAAACATTCATAGCTTCTCCTATAACTGTTGAATATACATGTTTAGCCAACCTGTTTCGCATAAAGCTCCTGCCCCAACCCCCACTCCTATGAAGTGCCTGTTAACAGTCTCTGCTGGAGGCCACACTTCCCCGCCTGGCAGGATGGCTACCCTGCAGTCTGTAACCCTTTATAAAAAATAAAGTCTCCTTTCCAAGGTATGTAGGCAATTATTCTAGCCTTGCCAGAAGAATGAATATGGTTTTATGATTCAGTATTTAGCTAATGCAAAATACCTCCTCGAGACTCACCCAAATGTTTCAGGAAGGAGTCCAAACAATTTTTATTAGGAAATGACAACATGTAGCTAGAATGTAAAATTAAGGAACTTACAATAAAGTAAGCTTCAGTGCAATCACTTATTTCAGCAGTTGATGGATTCTATTAGCAGAGTCGTTTGGGCACTGGTTTCCAGGTGGAGCATGATTAATCATTACCCCTGCAAGGCACTCATTCATCATTACCCAAGTAAATAAATATTTTTACATCTTTAATTTTAATACCTAAATCAACCAGAAAGAAATTAGTCTATTTACTTGGGGGTAAGAGAACTCTGTAGAAATGAAGGTCTGTGTTGATTGACTAGGAAGGAATCCAGTACCACATCAGCAGCATAGCACAGGAATGGGAAGCAGAGGTCACAGCTCTGACTCATGTTCTGATAGGAGGTGGCCCAGAGCTCCCAGTGTTTCTGAGGCTGACTCAGAACTCTGAGTAGGACTGTGGTGAGCCAACAGTCGCCATGGAATATGAACGAGACAGATGGGTTTTGATGCGACGTGACCTCATGTGATGTGGTGTAGCTGGAAGGGCCTCCTGGCACAGTGCCAGGCCCAGACATGGGGGTCAGCACTTGTCAGATGAATTAGCTTCTGAAAGAGTCGGCCATGCTGCCACCAAATACTGTGGGTGGGCTTTGTATAGAGGATCACCTGGTCAGTGGTTCTCAAACTCGAGCATGGCAGAATGAACTGGTCTGCTGGTTAAAAATGTAGATTTCAGAACAGGTGCAGTGGTTCACATCTGTACTCTCGGCACTTTGGGAGGCCGAGGCAGGTGGATCACTTGAGGCCAGGAGTTAGAGACCAGCCTGGGCAGCATAGTGAGACCCTGTCTGAACGAAAAAATTTAAAATAAATTAGCTGGGTATGGTGGTGCTTGCCTACAGTTCTAGCTACTTGGGAGACTGAGGCAGGAGGACCACTTGAACCTAGGAGTAAGGCATTACAATGAGCCGTAATCACACTACTGAACTGTAGCCTGGGTGAGAGTGAGAACATGTCTCAAAAAGAAATGAAGATTCTCTGGCCCAATCCCAGAAGTTCAGATTCAGTAAGACAGGGATGGAACCAGAAATCCGCATTTTTAAAACTTACAGTGTAGGTTTCTGATGAGAAAGCATAGTCTAGGAGGTAATGAAATAAATAAGATAAAGATCTTGTATTCTACCTGGCAGGATGAACCATAATATATATAATCCAACTAACAAGGTTTCATGGCATAAGTGCAAAGAAAGAATTTTGCCATTACCACCCTCTCTCACTCTGGCTACACTATAGGTAAGTGTAAGCGCCCCATATGTTGTTTCCAATTTTCAGAGGCTATTAAGAAATTACTAATAAGATCTTACATTTATATTTTAATTCAAAAATTTTCATTTACTTTAATATACCAGTTGAGTGCATAACAGGCAGTTCTATTGTAGTGGAAAAGGTATCATATCAGATACTGAAGGAAAAAAAACTGAATTCAAATCACAATTTCATTTCTGGCTAAATTTATCGTATTGATATGTGATAAAGCAACCCAATTTCTTTGACTTAAATCTTGGAATAATATTACCTGTGGAGAATGATCATTATAAGAATTAAGTGAAAAGCATATAAAAGCTCTGATGATCGTACCTGGTATATAGAGAAATCTCTGAAATTTTTTTGTCTAGATAGATGAATGAACAAACACACACTTGGGTGGATGAGAAACTTTTTTGAAATTAAGTGAATGATGAAAATATTGGCAAACATGACATGTTAGCTTTCAATTTAGTGGCAAACATGATGAATTCTTTAATTATTTTAATTACCAATTACTTCCTTGTCTCAGTGTATTTTTACCCACTAGAATCACAAGTGACATCATTCCTTATTTTTATCCTGCTTTGCTTTGATTTCTTACATAGCCTTGATGTAAATCATTTAAAAATCCCATTTAAACCATAGACCAGCAGAGCCTGGCAGCCTTTGGATTTAGTGCTGTTGAACCATACAGGAAAACTAACTTGTTCCTTTGGTTTTCATTCTGTGCATCCTTCCCATCTTATTCACTACTTTTATTAATTTCTAGAGCATGGTCTGTGAGTAGCTCCACAGAAGTTTGCAATTACGTGGAGCTGTCTTCCATGTTAACTCTTCAAATGGCTTCATTTATAGGCACAGCTGTCTCATCTCAACTTCACTGGGAGAGAGGCAGAACTAGCATCTCCTGTCTCACAGCCCATTTATTTTCAGACACGTGTTGCAGCATACATTAAGTTCAATTTCTGTGGAGCTGTTATTGAGGTATAGAACCATGCACAGTTGGATGGCACCATTCCCTCCAAAAGGGACAAGAATGAATAATGCAGAAGAAATGAACAGACATAGGAAAAGGTAAATTTTCCAATCAGTGACATCCAGCGCATGCTGTGGAAAAGAAGAGGCTGTGTGAATTAGAGATGGATGGCACTTGTGTATTTATAAACAATTTCACACACATCATTGGATAGTCTATGCTATGACATAGGTATTATAATAGTCCTCATTTTAGAGATGAGAAAATGGAAGCACAACAGTGTTGTGTAAATTGCTCAAAGTCACACAGTTGGC
This sequence comes from Hylobates moloch, assembly GCF_009828535.3. NCBI lineage: Eukaryota > Metazoa > Chordata > Mammalia > Primates > Hylobatidae > Hylobates > Hylobates moloch. The sequence continues at coordinate 20,706,822 of NW_026652289.1, read as the reverse complement.
AAACTGCATAGCAGAAATTGGAAATCACTTTTATCTAACACCAAATCCCAGATTTCTTCCAAAATGATCGTATTTCTCCATATTCAGATGTGACTGTAGGGTTAGCAGAATCCTTAGGTAGAAGGGAAAGGGAGGCATATCCAAGACAATGCAGTTTTTCGAAGTCAACCTGCATAATCTGATTTAAACAAACCCCCCACCCCCCATCACATTATGCTCAAAGGCATTCTGTGAGTCTTACCTTCTTAATTTATTGCTAGTCGGTAACCACAGGAGATTCACTCTTTCAGATGCTCACTGTTACCTTCTTTCTTTTGTCACAGTCAGCTGACACTACCAAAGCAGTCAGCATTGGGGGGATCATTGGCTTTAGCCTTACTTGGTCGAATTCCTTTGTACCTGAAGACTCTGAAGTTCATTAGTTTGCAGCAATTGCTTTTTACAGAGGCACTGTTGCACACAATTGAAATTTTACTTAGCACATAATAGCCTTTGCCTAAGTAAACTTTGAATAATCTCTAGTTCAAAGAATTCTACAGTTAGCCGGGCGAGGTGGCCGGCGCCTGTAGTCCCAGCTACTCGGGAGGCTGAGGCAGGAGAATGGCGGAACCCCGGGGGGCGGAGCCTGCAGTGAGCCGAGATCGCGCCACCGCACTCCAGCCTGGGCTACAGCGAGACTCTGTCTCAAAAAAAAAAAAAAAAAAAAAAAAGAATTCTACAGTTAAAATGCACACACACATAACCCTCCCTCGTAAAAAGGCTGGAATAGATTCATTATTATTTTTAGTGTGCGCAAACAACACTTAAGTGCCAAAATAGAAACATGTTCACCCAAAGGATGACATGCCCTGCATTCTTGTGTAAATCTCAAAGGATCTTGTTTACCTTCTTTTTTTGTGGTCTAGAAAGGTCCTTATATAAGTGAACTACAGACTTCTCTGTCCTCAGCTGAGAATCCTTTATTGAATGTTTGATTAAGCACCTTAAATACATTTTCCAGGCTCAAGAAACTGCTGAACACACCAGGTATAATGAGCTCAAGCATTGTGGGATCAAGATGAAACCTTAAACACCTGGGAAATGCAACTAATGCTGACATCTGTGCAAAGGAAATTCCTCCTCCTCCTCCTCCTCCCCC